>NW_027278347.1:0-241154 GCF_030028105.1 Mobula birostris
CCTATATCTCTGTGTTTTCGCTGACCTCTCAATCCTTCTCATATATCGACGTGTTTTCATGCACCTCCCATAGCTTCCACTATATCGCTGTGTTTTCACGCACGTCTAATAACTTCCCTTATATTGCTGTGTTTTCGCTCACCTCTCATACTTTCCCCTACATCACCGTGTTTTTGCGCACTTCTCATACCTTCCCCTATATCGCTGTGTATTCGCCTCCCTCTTATACCTTCCCCTAAATCGACGTGTTTTCACGCACCTCCCATACCTTCCATACCTTCCCCTTATCGCTGAGTTTTTGCACACCGCCCATAGCTTCCCCTATATTGCTGTGTTTTCACACACCTCTCATAGCTTCCCCTATATCGCTGTGTTTTCGCGCACCTCCAATAGCTTCCCCTATATCGCTGTGTTTGGCGCACCTCCCATAGCTTCCCCTATATCGTGGTGTTTTTGCTCACCTCACATAGCTTTGCCTATATCGCAGTATTCTCGCGCACATCTCATACTTTCCCCTTTTTAGCTGAGTTTTCGCTCATCTCTCATAACTTCTTCTATACCGCCGTGTTTTCACACACCTCTCATTCCTTCCCCATATCACTGTGTTTTCGCACAGCTCTCATACCTTCCCCTATATCGCTGTGTTTTCGTGCACCTGCCATAAATACCCCTATATCGTTGTGTTTTTGCGCACCTCTCATACCTTCAAGTATGTGGATGTGATTTCACGCACCTATCGTAGCTTCCCCAATATCGCTGTGTTTTCGCGCACCTCTCATACCTTCCACTATATCGCCGTATTTTCGCGCACCTTTCATAGCTTCCCGTATATTGATGTGTTTTTGCGCACCTCTCATACCTTCCACTATATCGCCGTATTTTCGCGCACCTTTCGTAGCTTCCCATATATCAATGTGTTTTCACGCACCTCTCATACCTTCCCCTATTTCGCTGCTTTTCACGCACCTCCCATAGATTCCCATGTATTTCTGCGTTTTCACACACATCTCATACCTTCCCCTATATCGCAGTATTGTCACGCACATCTCATACCTTCCCCTTTTTAGCTGAGTTTTCACTCATCTCTCATACCTTCTCCTACATCACCGTGTTTTCGCCCACGTCTCATACATTCCTCTACATCACCATGTTTTTGCGCACCTCTCATACCTTCCCCTATATCGTGGTGTTATCACGCACCTCTCATACCTTCCTCTATATCGCTGTGTTTTTGCGCACCTACGATACTTTCCCCTTATCGCTGAGATTTTGCACACCTCCCATAGCTTCCCCTATATCACTGTGTTTTCGCGCACCTCCCTTAGCTTCCCCTATATCGCTGTGTTTTTGCGCACCTCCAATAGCTTCCCCTATATCGCTGTGTTTGGCGCACCTCCCATACTTTCCCGTATATCGCTGTGTTTTTGCTCACCTCTCATAGCTTTGCCTATATCGCAGTATTCTCGCGCACATCTCATACTTTCCCCTTTTTAGCTGAGTTTTCGCTCATCTCTCATAACTTCTTCTATACCGCCGTGTTTTCACACACCTCTCATTCCTTCCCCATATCACTGTGTTTTCGCACAGCTCTCATACCTTCCCCTATATCGCTGTGTTTTCGTGCACCTGCCATAAATACCCCTATATCGTTGTGTTTTTGCGCACCTCTCATACCTTCAAGTATGTGGATGTGATTTCACGCACCTATCGTAGCTTCCCCAATATCGCTGTGTTTTCGCGCACCTCTCATACCTTCCACTATATCGCCGTATTTTCGCGCACCTTTCATAGCTTCCCGTATATTGATGTGTTTTTGCGCACCTCTCATACCTTCCACTATATCGCCGTATTTTCGCGCACCTTTCGTAGCTTCCCATATATCAATGTGTTTTCACGCACCTCTCATACCTTCCCCTATTTCGCTGCTTTTCACGCACCTCCCATAGATTCCCATGTATTTCTGCGTTTTCACACACATCTCATACCTTCCCCTATATCGCAGTATTGTCACGCACATCTCATACCTTCCCCTTTTTAGCTGAGTTTTCACTCATCTCTCATACCTTCTCCTACATCACCGTGTTTTCGCCCACGTCTCATACATTCCTCTACATCACCATGTTTTTGCGCACCTCTCATACCTTCCCCTATATCGTGGTGTTATCACGCACCTCTCATACCTTCCTCTATATCGCTGTGTTTTTGCGCACCTACGATACTTTCCCCTTATCGCTGAGATTTCGCACACCTCCCATAGCTTCCCCTATATCACTGTGTTTTCGCGCACCTCCCTTAGCTTCCCCTATATCGCTGTGTTTTTGCGCACCTCCAATAGCTTCCCCTATATCGCTGTGTTTGGCGCACCTCCCATACTTTCCCGTATATCGCTGTGTTTTTGCTCACCTCTCATAGCTTTGCCTATATCGCAGTGTTGTCGCGCACATCTGATACCTTCCCCTTTTTAGCTGAGTTTTCGCTCATCTCTCAGACCTTCTCCGACATCGCCGTGTTTTCGCCCACCTCTCATCGCCTTCCCTATATCAATGTGTTTTCACACAGCTCTCATTCCTTTACGTATATCGCTGTATTTACGCGCACCTCCCATTGCTTCCCCTATATCACTGTGTTTTCACGCACCTCCAATAGCTTCCCCTATATCGCTGTGTATGGCGCACCTCCCATAGCTTCCCCTATATCGCGGTGTTTTTGCTCACCTCTCATAGCTTTGCCTATATCGCAGTATACCCGCGGACATCTCATAGCTTCCACTTTTTAGCTGAGTTTTCTCTCATCTCTCATACCTTCTTCTATACCGCCGCGTTTTTGCGCACTTCTCATCGCTTCCCCTATATAGATGTGTTTTCACACACCTCTCATTCCTTCCCCTATATCGCTGTGTTTTCCGACACCTCTCATAGATTTCCCTATATAACCGTATTTTTGCGCACCTCTCATATATTCCCCTATAGTGCTGTGTTTACACGCACCTCTCATAGCTTTCCCAAAATCTCTGAGTTTTCGCCACCTCTCATACATTCCACTATATTGCTGTGTTTTTGCACACCTCCGATACCTTCCCCTTATCGCTGAGATTTTGCACATGTCCCATAGCTTCCCCTATATCGCTGTGTTTACGCGCACCTCTCTTAGCTTCCCCTATATCACTGTTTTTCGCGCACCTCTCATACCTTCCCCTATATCGCTGTGATTTTTTGCACCTCTCATAGCTTCCCCTATATCTCTGTGTTTTCGCGCACTTCTCAATCCTTCTCATATATCGATGTGTTTTCATGCACCTCCCATAGCTTCCACTATATCACTGTGTTTTCGCGCACGTCCAATAACTTCCATTATATTGCTGTGTTTTCGCTCACCTCTCATACATTCCTCTACATCACCATGTTATTGCGCACCTCTCATACCTTCCCCTATATTGCAGTGTTATCACGCACCTCTCATATCTTCTCCTATATCGACGTTTTTTAATGCACTTCCCATAGCTTCCCCTATATCGCTGTGTTTGGTGCACCTCCCATACTTTCCCCTATATCACTGAGTTTTCACTCATCTCTCATACCTTCTGCTACATCGCCGTGTCTTCGCCCACCTCTCATCGCCTTCCCTATATCTCTGTGTTTTCATGCACCTCCCATAGCTTCCCCTATATCGCTGTGTTTTCGCTCATCTCTCATACCTTCTCCTACATCGCCGTGTTTTCGCCCACCTCTCATTACTTTCCCTATATCAATGAGTTTCCACACACCTCTCATTCCTTTACGTATATCGCCATATTTTCGCACATCTCCCATTGCTTCCCCTTTATCACTGTGTTTTCGCGCAGCTCACATAGCTTCCCCTATATTGCTGTGTTTTCGTGCACCTCCAATAAATTCCCGTATATCGCCCTTTTTTCACACACCTCTCATACATTCCCCTATAGGTCTGTGTTTTCGCGCTCCACTCATATCTTCTCCTATATCGCCGTTATTTCATGCACCTCACATAGCTTCCACTATATCGCTGTTTTGTCACGCAACTCTAATAACTTCCCTTATATTCCTGTGTTTTCGCTCACCTTTCATACATTCCCCTACATCACCGTGTTTTTGCGCACCTCTCATACCTTCCCCTATATCGCTGTGTTTTCGCGCGCCTGCCATAGCTTCCACTATATCGCTGTGTTTTCGCGCACGTCTAATAACTTCCCTTATATTGCTGTGTTTTCGCTCACCTCTCATACATTCCCCTACATCACCGTGGTTTTGCGCACCTCGCATACCTTCCCCTATATCGCTGTGTTTTTGCGCACCTGCCATAAATAACCCCCTATATCGCTGTGTTTTCGGACACGTCCCATAGATTTCCTTATATCACCGTGTTTTTGCGCACCTCTCATATATTCCCCCATAGCGCTGTGTTTACATGCACTTCTCATAGCTTTCCCAAAATCTCTGAGATCGCCACCTATCATACATTCCACTATATCGCTGTGTTTTCGCGCACCTCTCGTAGCTTCCCCTATATCGTTGTGATTTTGCGCACCTGTCAAACCTTCCCCTATATCACTGTGTTTTCACGCACCTTACATACCTTCCCCTATATCGCTGCGTTTTCGAGCACCTCTCATCGCTTCCCCTATATCGCTGTGTTTTCGTGCACTTCCCATAGCTTCCCCTATATCACTGTGTTATCTCGCACCTTTCATGCCTTCCCCTATATCGCTCTGCTTTTGTGCACCGCCCATAGCTTCCCATATATCGCTGTGTTTTCGCGCACCTCTCATAGATTTCCCTATATCTCTGTGTTTTCGCGCACCACTCATATCTTCTCCTATATCGCCGTCATTTCATGCACCTCTCATTGCTTCCACTATATTGCTGTGTTTTCGCGCATGTCCCATAACTTCCCTTATAGCACTGTGTTTTCGTGCACCTGCCATAAATACCCCTATATCGCTGTGTTTTCGGACACCTCCCATAGATTTCCCTATATCGCCGAGTTTTTGCGCACCTCTCATATATTCCCCTATAGCGCTTTGTTTGCACGCACCTCTCATAGATTTCCCAAAATCTCTGTGATTTCGGACACCTCCCATACATTCCACTATATCGCTGTGTTTTCGCGCACCTCTCATAGCTTCCCTATATCGATGTGTTTTTGCGCACCTCTCATATCTTCTCCTGTATCGACGTGTTTTCATGCACCTCCCATAGCTTCCACTATATGGCTGTGTTCTCGCGCACGTCTAATAACTTCCCTTATATTGCTGTGTTTTCACGCACCTCCCATAGCTTCCCCTATATCGCTGTGTTTGGCGCACCTCCCATAGCTGCCCCTATATCGCTGTGTTTTCCTGCACCTCTCATATATTACCCGATAGCACCATTTTTTCGAACACCTCTCATACATTCCCCTATAGCTCTGTGTTTTCGCACACCTCCCATACCTTACCCTTATCGCTGAGATTTTGCACACCTCCCATAGCTTCCCCTATATCGCTGTGTTTTCGCGTACCTCTCATATATTCCCCTATAGCGTCGTTTTTTCGAACACCTCTCATACATTCCCCAATAGCTCTGTGTTTTCGCACACCTCCCATACCTTCCCTTATCGCTGAGATTTTGCACGCCTCCCATAGCTTTCCCTATATCGCTGTGTTTGGCGCATCTCCCATGCTTTCCCCTATATCGCTGTGTTTTTGCTCACCTCTCATAGCTTTGCCTATATCACAGTGTTGGCACGCACATCTCATACCTTCCCCTTTTTAGCTGAGTTTTTGCTTATCTCTCATACCTTCTACTACATCGCCGTGTTTTCGCCCACCTCTCATTGCTTTCCCTATATCAACGTGTTTTCACACACCTCTCATTCCTTTACGTATATCGCCGTATTTTCGCGCACCTCCCATTGCTTCCCCTTTATCACTGTGTTTTCGCGCAGCTCACATACCTTCCCCTATATTGCTGTGTTTTCGCGCAGCTCACATACATTCCCCTATAGGTCTGTGTTTTCGTGCACCACTCCTATCTTCTCCTATATCGCCGTGATTTCATGCACCGCCCATAGCTTCCACTATAGTGTTGTGTTTTCGTGCACGTCCCATAACTTCCCTTATATTGCTGTGTTTTCGCTCACCTCTCATACATTTCCCGACATCACCGTGTTTTTGCGCACCTCTCATATATTCCCCTATATCGTTGTGTTTTCGCACACCTGCCATAAATACCCCTATATCACTGTGTTTAAAGACACCTCCCATAGATTTCCCTATATTGCCGTGTTTTTACGCACCTCTCATATATTCCCCTATAGCGCTGTGTTTACACGCACCTCTCATAGCTTTCCCAAAATCTCTGTGATTTCGCCACCACTCATACATTCCACTATATCGCTGTTTTTTCGCACACCTCTCGTAGCTTCCCCTTATCGACGTGTTTTCTTGCACCTCCCATAGCTTCCACTATATCACTGTGTTTTCGCGCACGTCTAATAACTTCCCTTATATTGCTGTGTTTTCGCTCACCTCTCATACATTCCCCTACATCACTGTGTTTTTGCGCACCGCTCATACCTTCCCCTATATCGCTGTGTTTTCGCGCACCTGCCATAAATACCCCTATATCGTTGTGTTTTCGGACACCTCCCATAGATTTCCCTATATCGCTGTGTTTTTGCTCACCTCTCATATATTCCCCTACATCACTGTGTTTTTGCGTACCGCTCATACCTTCCCCTACATTACTGTGTTTTTGCGCACCGCTCATACCTTCCCCTATATCGCTGTGTTTTCGCGCACCTGCCATAAATACCCCCCATATCGCTGTGTTTTCACACACCTTGCATACCTTCCCCTATATCGCTGCGTTTTCGAGCACCTCTCATCGCTTCCCCTATATCAACGTGTTTTTACACACCTCTCATTCTTTGACGTATATCGCCGTGCTTTCGCGCATCTCCCATAGCTTCCCCTATATCGTTGTGTTTTCGTGCAGCTCTCATACCATCCCCTATATTGCCTTGTTTTCATGCACATGGCATAGCCTCCCCTACATCGCTGTGTATTCGCGCACCTCTCATACATTCTCCTATATCGCCGTGTTTTCAGGCACCTCCCATAGCTTCTCCTAAATCACTGTGTTTTCTCGCACCTTTCATGTCTTCACCTATATCGCTCTGTTTTTGTGCACCGCCCATAGCTTCCCATATATCGCTGTTTTCGCGCACCTCTCATAGATTCTCCTATATCGCTGTGATTTCATGCACCTCTCATAGCTTCCACTATATTGCTGTGTTTTCGCGCACTTCTCATAGATTTCCCTATATCTCTGTGTTTTTGCGCACCACTCATATCTTCTCCTATATCGCTGTGTTTTCGCGCACCTCTCATAGATTTCCTTATATCTCTGTGTTTTCGCTCACCCCTCATACATTCCCCTACATCATCGTGTTTTTGCGCACCTCTCATATATTCCCCTATAGCGTTGTGTTTACACGCACCCCTCATAGCTTTCCCAAAATCTCTGAGTTTTCGCCACCTCTCATACATTCCACTATATCGCTGTGTTTTCACGCACTTCCCATAGCTTCCCCTATATAGAAGCATAGAAACATAGAAAATAGGTGCAGGAGTAGGCCATTCGGCCCATCGAGCCTGCACCGCCATTTTTTATGATCATGGCTGATCATCCAACTCAGAACCCCGCCCCAGCCTTCCCTCCATACCCCCTGACCCCCGTAGCCACAAGGGCTACTGTGTTTTCACTGTGTATATCACTGTGTTTTCTCGCACCTTTCATGCCTTCCCCTATATCGCTCTGTTTTTGTGAACCGCCCATAGCTTCCCATATATCGCTAGGTTTTCACGCACCTGCCATAAATACCCCCCTATATCGCTGTGTTTTCGGACACCTCTCATACATTCCCCTACATCACCGTGTTTTTGCGCACCTCTTATAAATTCCCCTATAGTGCTGTGTTTACACACACCTCTCATAGCTTTCCCAAAATCTCTGAGATTTCGCCCCCTCATACATTCCACTATATCGCTGTGTTTTCACGCACCTCTCGTAGCTTCCCCTATATCGTAGCGATTTTGCGCACCTGTCAAACCTTCCCTTATATCACTGTGTTTTCACGCACCTTGCATACCTTCCCCTATATCGCTGCGTTTTCGCGCACCTCCCATAGCTTCCCCTATATCGCTGTTTTCGTGCAGCTGTCATACCATCCCCTATATCGCCTTGTTTTTTTGCACATGGCATAGCTTCCCGTACATCGCTGTGTATTCGCACACCTCTCATACATTCTCCTGTATCGCCTTGTTTTCAGGCACCTCCCATAGCTTCCCTTAAATCACTGTGTTTTCTCGCAACTTTCATGCCTTCCCCTATATCGTTCTGTTTTTGTGAGGTGTGCGAAAACACAGCGATCTAGGGGAAGTTATGAGAGGTGTGCGAAAACAGCAGTATAGCGGAAGCTATGGGAGGTATGCGAGAACACAGCAATATAGGGGAAGCTATGAAAGCTGCTCGATAAGACAGCGATATAGGGGAAGATATGAGAGGTGCGCGAAAGCACGACAATATAGAGGATGCTATAACAGGTGCGCGATAACACAGCGGTATAGGGGAAGGTATCAGAGGTGTGCGAAAATACAGCGATACGGGGAAGCTATGAGAGGTGCGCGAAAACACAGCGATTTGGGGGAAGCTATGAGAGGTGCGCGAAATCATTGCAATATATGGAAAGCTATGAGAGTTGCACGAGAACACAGTGAAATAGGGGAAGGTATGATAGGCACGCGAAAACACAGTGATGTAGGGGATCCTATGGGAGGTGCATGAAAACACAGCGATATAGGGGAAGTTATGAGAAGTGCGTGAAAACACAGCGATATATCAGAAGCTATGGGAGGTGTACGAAAGCAGAGTGAAATATGGGAAGTGATGAGAAGTGCACGAGAGCACAGCGACATAAAGGAAGTTATGGGGGGTGCATAAAAACACAGTCATACAGGGAAGGTATGAGAAGTGCGCAAAAACACAGCAATATAGAGGAAAATATGGGAGGTGCGCGAAAACACAGCGATATAGGGGAAGCTATGGGAGGTGCGTGAAAACGTGCCGAAATAGGGGAAGGTATGAGAGGTGTACGAAAACACAGCGATATGGGGGAAGGTATGAGAGGTGCATGAAAACACAGCGATATATGGGAAGCCATGGGAAGTGCACGACAACAGAGCGATATAGGGGAAGGTATCAGAGGAGTGAGAAAATACAGCGATATAGGGGAAGCTATGGGAGGTGCGCGAAAACATGGAGATCTAGGGGAGGTTATGAGAGGAGTGCGAAAACATCGCAATATATGGCAAGCTATGAGAGGTGTGCGAAAACAGCGATATAGCGGAAGCTATGGGAGGTATGCGAAAACACAGCAATATAGGGGAAGCTATGAAAGTTGCTCGATAACACAGCGATGTAGGGGAAGATGTGAGAGGTGCGCAAAAGCACGACAATATAGAGGATGCTATAAGAGGTGCGCGAAAAGACAGCGGTATAGGGGAAGGTATCAGAGGTGTGCGAAAATACAGCGATACGGGGAAGGTATGAGAGGTGCGCGAAAACACAACGATATAGGGGAAGCTATGTGAGGTTTGCGAAAACACGGTGATATAGGGGAAGCTACGAGAGGTTCGCGAAAACACAGCAATATAGTGGAAGGTATTAGAGGTGCGCAAAACACAGTCATATAGCGGAAGCTATGGAAGGTGCGCAAACACTGATCGATATACTTGAAGGTATGAGAGGTGCATGAAAACACAACGATATTTGGGAATCTATGCGAGGTGCGCGAAAACACAGCGATATGGGGGAAGCTATGAGAGGTGCCAAAAAACACAGCGATGTAGGGGAAGCTATGAGAGGTGTAAGAAATCACAGCCGTATATGGGAAGCTACGGGAGTTGCACGAAAACAGAGCGATATAGGGGAAGGCATGAGAGGTGCGAGAAAACACGGCGATATAGGAGAAAGTATGAGAGGTGCACGAAAACACAGCGATATATGGGAAGCCATGGGAGGTGTGCGACAACAGAGCGACATAGGGGAAGGTTTTAGAGGTGCGAAAATACACAACGATATAGGGGAAGCTATGGAAGGTGCGCTAAAACACAGCGATATAGGGGTAGGTATGCGAGGTGCGTGAAAACACAGTGATATATGGGAATCTGTGAGAGGTCAGCAAAAACACAGTGATACAGGGGATGGTATGAGAGGTGTGCGAAAAAACAACGCTATATGGGAAGCTATTCAAGGTGTGCGAAAACACAGCGATATAGGGGAAGCTATGAGAGGGGAGTGTTATCTGAGCGATTTGTGGGACGGTATGAGAGGTGCACAAAAGCACAGCGATAGAGGGGAAGCTATGAGAGATGTGTGAAAATCTCGCTATATATGGCAAGCTATGAGAGGTGTGCAAAAACAGCGAAATAGCGGAAGCAGTGGGAGGTATGCGAAAACACAGCAATATAGGGGAAGCTATGAAAGCTGTTTGATAACACAGCGATATAGGAAAAGTTGTGAGAGATGCGCGAAAACACGGCGATATAGGGGAAGGTATCAGATGTGTGCGAAAATACAATGATATTGGGGAAGCAACGTGAGGTGCGGGAAAACACAGTGAAAAATGGGAAGCTATGGGAGGTGCGTGAAAAAACAGAGATATAGGGGAAGGTATGAGAGGTGGCGAAAACAGATCGATATAGGGGAAGGTATGCGAGGTGCGCGAAAAAAACAGCGATATACGAGAAGCTATGAGAGGTCTGCAAAAACACGCGTTATAGGGGCAGGTATGAGAGGTGCGCGAAAACACAATGATATGGGGAAGGTATGCGAGGTGAGCAAAAAAAACAGCGATATACGGGAAGCTATGAGAGGTCTGCAAAAATACGCGTTATTGAGGTAGGTATGAGAGTGCGCGAAAACACAACGATATAGGGGAAGGTATGCGAGGTGCGCAAAAACGCAGCGATATGCGGGAAGCTATGGAAGGTGCGCAAACACACATCGATATACTTGAAGGTATGAGAGGTGTGTGAAAGCACAACGATATAGGGGAAGCTATGCAAGGTGCGCGAAAACAGCGATATAGGGGAAGCTATGAGAGGTATGCGAAAATATTGCCATATATGGCAAGCTATGAGAGGTGTGCGAAAACAGCGATATAGCGGAAGCTATGGGAGGTATGCGATAACACAGCAATATAGGGGAAGCTTTGAAAGCTACTCGATAACACAGCAATATAGGGGAAGGTGTGAGAGGTGCGCGAAAACATGACGATATTGCGGAAGCTATAAGAGCTGCGCGAAAGCAGCGATATAGGGGAAGGTATCAGAGGTGTGCGAAAACACAATGATATTGGGGAAGCTATAGGAGGTGCGGGAAAATACAGTGATATAGGAGAAGCTATGAGAGGTACACAGAAACACAGCGATAAAGGGGAAACTATGGAAGGTGTGCGAAAACACAGCGATACGGGGAAGGTACGAGAGGTACGCAAAAACTCAGCCATATTGGGGAAGCTACGAGAGGTGGGCGAGAACACGGCGATATATGACGAAGCTATGAGAGGTCAGCAAAAACACTGCGATATAGGGTAAGGTATGAGAGGTGCGCGAAAACAGAATGATATAGGGGAAGCTATGCGAAGTTTGCGAAAACACAGCGATATAGGGGAAGCTATGAGAGGTGCGCGAAAACACATCGATATAGGGGAAGTTATGAGAGGTGCGCGAAAACACAGTGATATACTGGAAGGTCTGAGAGGTGCACAAAAACACAGTGATATGGGGTAAGCTATGGAAGATGCCCAAACACACATTGATATACTTGAAGGTATGAAAGGTGCAGGAAAACACAATGATATGGGGTAGCTATGTGAGGTGCGCGAAAACACAGAGATATTGGGGAAGTTATGAGAGATGTGCGAAAACATCGCCATATATGGCAAGCTATGAGAGGCGTGCGAAAACAGTGTTATAGCGGAAGCTATGGGAGGGATGCGAAAGCACAGCTATATAGGGGAAGCTATGAAAGCTGCTCGATAAGACAGTGATATAGGGGAAGATATGAGAGGTGCGCGAAAGCACGACAATATAGGGGAAGCTATAAGAGGTATGCGAAAACACAGCGATACAGGGAAGGTATGAGACGTGCGCGAAAACACAGCCATATTGGGGAAGCTATGAAAGGTACGGAAAGCACAGCCATATTAGGGAAGCTGTGGGAAATGCACTAAAACACAGCGATAATGGGACGGTATGGGAGGTGCACAACATCAGAGCGATATAGGGGAAGGTTTCAGAGGTGCGAGAAAACACAGCGATATAGAGGAAGCTATGGAAGGTGCGCAAAAACAGAACGCTATAGGGGTAGGCATGCGAGGTGCATTAAAACACAGAGTTATAAGGGAAGCTATGGGAGGTGCGCAAAGACACGGCGATATAGGCACAGCTGAAAGAGATCAGCAAAAACACAGCGATATAGGGGAAGGTATGACAGGTGCGCGAAAACACAACGATATAGGGGGAGCTATTCGAGGCGTGCGAAAACACAGCGATATAGGGGAAGCGATGGGAGGTGCGTGAAAACAGAGCGATATAGGGGAAGGTATGAGAGGTGAGAGAAAACACAACTGTATAGTGGAAGCTATGGGAGGTGCGTGAAAACACGACGTTATGGGAGAAAGTATGAGAGGAGCGCAAAAGCACAGCGATGTAGGGGAAGGAATGAGTGTTGAACGAAAACACAGTGATATATGGGAAGCCATGGGAAGTGCACGACAACAGAGCGATATAGGGGAAGGTACCAGAGGAGTGAGAAAATACAGCGATATAGGGGAAGCTATGGGAGGTGTCTGAAAACATGGCGATATAGGGGACGCTATGTGAGGTGTGCGAAAACACAGCGATCTAGGGGAAATTATGAGAGGTGTGCGAAAACATCGCCAAATATCGCAAGCTATGAGAGGTGTGCGAAAACAGCGATATAGCGGAAGCTATGGGAGGTATGCGAAAACACAGCAATATAGGAGAAGATATGAAAGCTGCTCGATAACACAGCGATATAGGGGAAGATGTGAGAGGTGCGCGAATGCATGACAATATAGGGGAAGTTATAAGAGGTATGCGAAAACACAGCCATATTGGGGAAGCTATGAGAGGTGCGCGAGAACATGGCGATATATGGCAAAGCTATGAGAGGTCAGCAAAAAAACTGCGATATAGAGGAAGGTATCAGAGGTGCGCTAAAACACAGCGATTTGGGGTAATCTATGAGAGGTGCGCGAAATCATTGCAATATATGGAAAGCTATGAGTGGTGCACGACAACACAGCAACACAGGGGAGGGTATGATAGGCACGCAAAAACACAGCAATGTAGGGGAACCTATGGGTGGTGCATGAAAAAACTGTGATATAGGGGAAGTTATGAGAGGTGAGTGAAAACACATCGATATGGGGAAGCTACGAGAGGTTCGCGAAAACACAGCGATATAGTGGAAGGTATGAGAGGTGCGCAAAACACAGTCATATAGCGGAAGCTATGGAAAATGCACAAACACTCATCGATATACTTGAAGGTATGAGAGGTGTGCGAAAACACAACGATATTTGGGAAGCTATGCGAGGTGCGCGAAAACACAGCGATTTGGGGGAAGCTATGAGAGGTGCCAGAAAACACAGCGATGTAAGGGAAGCTATGAGAGGTGTAAGAAAACACAGCCATATATGGGAAGCTACAGGAGTTGTACGAAAACAGAGCGATATAGGGGAAGGTATGACAGGTGCGAGAAAACACGGCGATATAGGAGAAAGTATGAGAGGTGCACGAAAACACAGCGATATATGGGAAGCCATGGGAGGTGTGCGACAACGGAGCGACATAGGGGAAGGTTTTAGAGCTGCGAAAAAAACACAGCGATATAGGGGAAGCTATGGAAGGTACGCTAAAACAAAGCGATATAGGGGTAGGTATGCGTGAAAACACAGTGATATATGGGAAGCTGTGGGAGGTGCGCGAAAACACGGCGATATAGGCACAGCTGTGAGAGGTCAGCAAAAACACAGTTATATAGGGGATGGTATGAGAGGTGTGCGAAAACACAACGCTATATAGGAAGCTATTCGAAGTGTGCGAAAACACAGTGATATGGGGGAAGCTATGAGAGGTGCACGAAAACACGGCGATATAGGGGAAGCTATGAGAGGGGAGCGTTATCTCAGCGATTTCTGGGACGGTATGAGAGGTGCACAAAAACACAGCGATAGAGGGGAAGCTATGAGAGATGTGCGAAAATATCGCCATATATGGCAAGCTATGAGAAGTGTGCAAAAACAGCGATATAGCGGAAGCAGTGGGAGGTATGCGAAAACACAGCAATATAGGGGAAGCTATGAAAGCTGTTTGATAACACAGCGATATAGGGAAAGAAGTGAGAGGTGCGCGAAAACGCGGCGATATAGGGGAAGGTATCAGAGGTGTGCGAAAATACAATGATATTGGGGAAGCAATGGGAAGTGCGGGAAAACACACTGAAAAATGGGAAGCTATGGGAGGTGTGTGAAAACACTGCGATATAGGGGAAGTTATGAGAGGTGGCAAAAACAGATCGATATAGGGGAAGGTATGCGAGGTGCGCGAAAAAAACAGCGATATACGAGAAGCTATGAGAGGTCTACTAAAACACGCGTTATGGGGCAGGTATGAGAGGTGCGCGAAAACACAACGATATAGGGGAAGGTATGCGAGGTGCGCGAAAAACAGCGATATAGGGGAAGCTATGAGAGGTCTGCAAAAGCAAGCGTTATAGAGGTCGGTATGAGAGGTGCGCAAAAACACAGCAATATACGGGAAGCTATGGAAGGTGCGCAAACACACATCGATATACTTGAAGGTATGAGAGGTGTGTGAAAGCACAACGATATAGGGGAAGCTATGAGAGGTATGCGAAAACATTGCCATATATGGCAAGCTATGAGAGGTGTGCGAAAACAGCGATATAGCGGAAGCTATGGGAGGTATGCGATAACACAGCAATATAGGGGAAGCTTTGAAAGCTACTCGATAACACAGCGATATAGGGGAAGATGTGATAGGTGCGCGAAAACACGACGCTATTGTGGAAGCTATAAGAGGTGCGCGAAAACACAGCGATATAGGGGAAGGTATCAGAGGTATGCGAAAACACAATGATATTGGGGAAGCTATAGGAGATGCGGGAAAATACAGCGATATAAGAGAAGCTATGAGAGGTAGGCAAAACCACAGCGATACAGGGGAAACTATGGAAGGTGTGCGAAAACACAGCGATACAGGGGAAGGTAAGAGAGGCACGCAAAAAACGCAGCCATATTGGGGAAGCTACGAGAGGTGCGCGAGAACACGGCGATATATGACGAAGCTATGAGAGGTGAGCAAAAACACTGCGATATAGGGTAAGGTATGAGAGGTGCGCGAAAACACAATGATATAGGGGAAGCTATGCGAAGTTTGCGAAAACACGGCGATAGAGGGGAAGCTATGAGAGGTGCGCAAAAACACAGCGATATACTGGAAGGTCTGAGAGGTGCACAGAAACACAGTGATATGGGGAAAGCTATGGAAGGTGCGCAAACACACATTGATATACTTGAAGGTATGAAAGGTGCAGGAAAACACAATGATATGGGGTAGCTATGTGAGGTGCACGAAAACACAGAGATATAGGGGAAGTTATGAGAGGTGTGCGAAAACACAGCAATATAGGGGAAGATATGAAAGCTGCTATGATAACACAGCGATATAGTGGAAGATGTGAGAGGTGCACGAAAGTACGACAATATAGGGGAAGCTATAAGGGGTATGCGAAAACACAGCCATATTGGGGAAGCTATGAGAGGTGCGTGAAAGCACAGCTATATTCGGGAAGCTATGGGAGGTGCACTAAAACACAGTGATAATGGGACGGTATGGCAGGTGCACAACATCAGAGCGATATAGGGGAAGGTATCAGGGGTGCGAGAAGACACAGCGATATAGGGGAAGCTAGGGGAGGTGCACGAAAACATGGCGATATAGGGGAGCTCTTTGAGGAGCGTGTGGACACAGTGATCTAGGGGAACTTATGAGAGGTTTGCGAAAATATAGCAATATATGGCAAGCTACGAGAGGTGTGCGAAAACAGCGAGAAAGCAGAAGCTATGGGAGGTATGCAAAAACAGCAATATAGGGGAAGCTATGACAGCTGCTTGATAACACAGCGATATAGGGGTAGATGTGAGAGGTGCACGAAAACACGGAGATCTAGGGGAAGCTATAAGAGGTGAGCGAAAACACAGCGATATATGGGAAGGTTTCAGAGGTGTGCGAAAACACAGTGATATTGGGTAAACTTCGTGAGGTGCGGGGAAACACAGCAATATAGGACAAGCTATGAGAGGCGTGCGAAAGCACAGCCATATTGGGGAAGCTATGGGAAGTGCGTGAAAACACAGTGATAATGGGAAGGTATGGGAGGTGCACAACATCAGAGCGATATAGTGGAAGGTTTTAGAGGTGCGAGAAAACACAGCGATATAGGGGAAGCTACGGGAGGTGTACGAAAACAGAGCGATATTGGGGAGGTATGAGAGGTGTGTGAAAACACAGTGCTATAGGGGAAGATATGAGAGGTGCGTGAAAACACAGCAATGTAGGGAAAGCTCTGAGACGTACGCATAAACACAGCAATATAGGGGAAACTATTGGAGGTGTGAGAGAACACAGTAATACAGCAGAATGTATGAGATGTGCGCGAATACACAGCAATACAGGGGAAGCTGTGGGATGTGCGCGAAAACACAGCAATATATGGGAAGCTATGGGAGGTGCGCGAAAACAGAGCGGTTTTGGGGAAGGTGTGAGAGGTGCGAGAAATCACAGCGATATAGGGGAAGCTATGAGAGGTGCGCGAAAACATCGCAATATACGGGAAGCTATGGGAGGTGCCCGAGAACACAGTGATACAGGGGAAGCTATGCAAGGTGCGCGAAAACACACCGATACAGAGGAAGAAATGAGCTGTGCGCGAAAACATGGCGATGTAGGGGAATGTATGACAGCTGTGCGAAAACACAGCGATATATGGGAAGATATGGGAAGTGAACGAAAACAGAGCAATATAGGGGAATGTATGAGAGGTGCGAGAAAAGACAGCGATGTAGGGGAAGCTATGTGAGCTGCGCGAGAACACGGCGATATAGGAGAAGGTATGAGAGGTGCGCGAAAAGACAGCGATGTAGTGGAAGCTATGCGAGCTGAGCGAGAACACGGCGATATAGGGGAAGCTATGAAAGGTGCATAAAAGCACAGCAATTTGGGGAAAGCTATGAGAGGTGCGCAAAAACATCGCAATATATGGGAAGCTATGAGAGGTTCGCGAAAGCACAGCAATACAGGGGAAGTGATGAGAGGTGCACGAGAGCACAGCGACATGGGGAAGCTGCGGGAGGTGCGTGAGATGTCAGCAAAAACACAGCGATATTGGGGAAGGTATGAGAGGTGCGCTGAAACACAGCAATGTAGGGGAGTTATGAAAGGTCTTCGTAAACACGGCGATATAGGTGAAAGTATGAGAGGTGCGCGAAAAGTCAGTGATATGGGGGAAGTTCTGAGAGGTGCGAGAAAGCACAGCGATATTGGGGAAGGTATGAAAGGTCCGCAAAAACACATCGATATAGGCGAAGCTACTAGAAGTGCGCGAAAACACATTGATATAGTTGAAGGTGTGAGAGGTGTGGGAAAACACAATGATATAGGAGAAGCTATGCGAGGTGCGTGAAAGCACAGCGATATAAGGGAAGCTATGAGAGGTGCACGGAAACACAGCGATATCTAGGAAGCAATGGCTGGTGTGCGAATACAGAGCGATATAGGGGAATGTATGAGAGGTGCTCGAAAACACAGCGATGTAGGGGAAGGTATGAGAGGTGCACGAAAACACGGCGATATAGAGGAAGCTCTGTGAGGAGCGTGAAAACACAGCGATCTAGGGGAAGCTATGAGAGGTTTGCGAAAATATAGCAATATATGGCAAGCTATGAGAGGTGTGCGAAAACAGTGATATAGCGGAAGCTATGGGAGGTATGCGAAAACACAGCAATATAGGGGAAGCTATGAGAGCTGCTTGATAACACAGCGATATAGGAGTAGGTGTGAGAGGTACGCGAAAACACTGCGATCTAGGGAAAGCTATAAGAGGTGAGCGAAAACACAATGATAATTGGGGAAACCATGGGAGGTGCGGGAAAACACAGCAAAATAGGAGAAGCTATGAGAGATGCGCGAAAGCACAACCATATTGGGGAAGCTATGGGAAGTCCGCGAAAACACAGCGATAATGGCACGGTATGGGAAGTGCACGACAACAGAGCGATATAGAGGAAGTTATCACAGGTGCGAGAAAACACAGCGATATAGGGGAAGCTATGGGAGGTGCGCGAAAAGACAGCAATATAGGGGAAGCTCTGAGACATGCGCGAAAATACAGCGATATAGGGGTAGGTATACGAGGTGCGTGAAAACACAGTGATATATGGGAAGCTATGGGAGGTGCGCGAAAACATGGCGCTATAAGCACAGCTGTGAGAGGTCAGCAAAAACACAGCGATATAGGGGAAGGTATGAGAGGTGCGCGAAAACACAACGATATAGGGGAAGATATGCGAGGTGTGCCAAAACACAGCAATATAGTGGAAGCTATGAGAGGTGCGCGAAAACACAGCGATTTGTGGGAAGCTATGAGAGATGCATGAAAACATTGTAATATATGGAAAGCTATGAGAGGTGCACGAGAACACATCGATATAGGGCAAGTTATGAGAGGTGCGCAAAAACACATCGATATAGGGGAAGTTACCAGGGGTGCACGGAAACGCAGAGATATAGTGGAAGGCATGAGAGGTGCGCGAAAATACAGTGATATATAGGAAGCTATGGGAGGTGCACGAAAAGACGGAGATATAGGAGAATGTATGAGAAATGCACGTAAACAGAGAGATGTAGGGGAAGCTATGAGAGGTGCACGAAAATGCAGCGATATATGGGAGGCTACGAAAGGTGCGCGAGAACAGAGCGATATAGGGTAAGGTATGAGCGGTGAGAGAAAACACAGCGATATAGTGGAAGCTATGGGAGGTGTGTTAAAACACAGCATTATAGTAGCAAGTATGAGAGGTGCACGAAAACACAGCTAAAAAGGGGAAGGTATAAGAGGTCCGTGGAAAATGGCGATATAGGCAAAGCTATGAGAGGTGAGCAAAAACACAGCGATATAGGGGAAGATACGAGAGGTGCGCGAAAGCACAGCGATATGGTGGAAGGAATGAGATGCTCGAAAACACAGTGATATATGGGAAGCTATGGGAGGTACACGAAAACAGAGCGAGAAAGGGGAAGGTATGAGTGGTGTGAGAAAACACAGCAATATAGAGGGAGCTATGGGAGGTGCGCTAAGACACGGCGATATATGGAGAAGGTATGAGAGGTGTGCGAAAACATAGTGGTGGAGGTGAAGCTATGCAAGGTGCGCGAAAACATTGCAATATATGGAAAGCTATGAGAGGTGCGCAAAAACACAGCGATATAAGGGAAGCTACGGGAGGTGCGCGAAAACAGCGCACCTGTCATACCTTCCAATATATCGCTGTGTTTTCATGCACCTCTCGTAGCCTCCCCATATCGATGTGTTTTCGCGCACCTCTCATAACTTCCCCTATATCGCTGTGTTTTTGCGTGCCTATCATACCCTCCCCTGTGTTGCTGTGTTCTCGTGCACCTCTCATGGCTTTCCATATATTGCAATGATTTTGTGCACATCTCATAGCTTCCCCCAAATCGCTGTGTTTTTGCGCACCTCTCATAGCTTCCGCTATATTGCCATGTTTTCGCAAACCTCTCATATCTTCCCCTATACCGCAGTGATTTTGCTGACCTCTCACAGTTTTGCCATATATCGCCGTGTTCTCGCGCACCTCTCATACCTTCCCCTGTATCGCTGTGTTTTCGCACACCTCCCATAGCTTCCCCTCTATCGCTGTGTTTTCGAGCACCTCTGATAGCTTCTCCTATATCGCTGTTTTTTTTCCACACTTCCCATTGCTTCCCCAATATCATTGTGCTTTCGCACACCTCTGATACCTTCCCCTATATCGCTGTGTTTCTGCGCACCTCTTATAGCTTCCCCTATATCGTCGTGTTTTCATGCACCTCTCACATCTTCCCCTATATCGCTGTGTTATCGAACAACTTTCATAGCTTCCCATATATCACTGCGTTTTAACGCACCTCTCGTAGCTTTCCCTATATCGCTATGTTTTCACGCACCTCCCATAGCTTCCCCTATATCGCTGTGTTTATGTGCACCTCTCATACCATCCCATATATCGCTGAGATAACGCTCCCCTCTCATAGCATCCCCTATATCACCTTCCCCTTTTTAGCTGAATTTTCGCTCATCTCTCATTCCTTCACGTATATCACCGTATTTTTGCGCTCCTCCCATTGCTTCTCCTATATCACTGTGTTTTCGCACAATTCTCATACCTTCCCGTATATTACTGTGTTTTTGCGCACCTCTCATAGCTTCCCCTACATCGCCACGTTTTCACACACCTCTCATTGCTTCCCCTATATCTCTGTGCTTTCGCGCACCTCTCATATCTTCTCCTATATCGCCGTGCTTTCATGCGCCTCCCATAGCTTCCACTATATTGCTGTGTTTTCGCTCACCTCTCATACATTCCCCTACATCACCGTGTTTTTGCGCACCTCTCATATATTCCCCTATTGCGCTGTGTTTACACGCACCTCTCATAGCTTTCCCAAAATCTCTGTTTTCGCCACCTCTCATACATTCTACTATATCGCTGTGTTTTCGCGCACCTCTCGTAGCTTCCCCATATCGATGTGTTTTCGCGCACCTCTCATACCTTCCCCTATATCGCTGTGATTTTTTGCACGTCTCATAGCTTCCCCTATATCTCTGTGTTTTCGCTGACCTCTCAATCCTTCTCATATATCGACGTGTTTTCATGCACCTCCCATAGCTTCCACTATATCGCTGTGTTTTCACGCACGTCTAATAACTTCCCTTATATTGCTGTGTTTTCGCTCACCTCTCATACTTTCCCCTACATCACCGTGTTTTTGCGCACTTCTCATACCTTCCCCTATATCGCTGTGTATTCGCCTCCCTCTTATACCTTCCCCTAAATCGACGTGTTTTCACGCACCTCCCATACCTTCCATACCTTCCCCTTATCGCTGAGTTTTTGCACACCGCCCATAGCTTCCCCTATATTGCTGTGTTTTCACACACCTCTCATAGCTTCCCCTATATCGCTGTGTTTTCGCGCACCTCCAATAGCTTCCCCTATATCGCTGTGTTTGGCGCACCTCCCATAGCTTCCCCTATATCGTGGTGTTTTTGCTCACCTCACATAGCTTTGCCTATATCGCAGTATTCTCG
Source organism: Mobula birostris (assembly GCF_030028105.1). Lineage (NCBI taxonomy): Eukaryota > Metazoa > Chordata > Chondrichthyes > Myliobatiformes > Myliobatidae > Mobula > Mobula birostris. Next base: position 21,543 of record NW_027278347.1, read on the forward strand.
CGCACATCTCATACTTTCCCCTTTTTAGCTGAGTTTTCGCTCATCTCTCATAACTTCTTCTATACCGCCGTGTTTTCACACACCTCTCATTCCTTCCCCATATCACTGTGTTTTCGCACAGCTCTCATACCTTCCCCTATATCGCTGTGTTTTCGTGCACCTGCCATAAATACCCCTATATCGTTGTGTTTTTGCGCACCTCTCATACCTTCAAGTATGTGGATGTGATTTCACGCACCTATCGTAGCTTCCCCAATATCGCTGTGTTTTCGCGCACCTCTCATACCTTCCACTATATCGCCGTATTTTCGCGCACCTTTCATAGCTTCCCGTATATTGATGTGTTTTTGCGCACCTCTCATACCTTCCACTATATCGCCGTATTTTCGCGCACCTTTCGTAGCTTCCCATATATCAATGTGTTTTCACGCACCTCTCATACCTTCCCCTATTTCGCTGCTTTTCACGCACCTCCCATAGATTCCCATGTATTTCTGCGTTTTCACACACATCTCATACCTTCCCCTATATCGCAGTATTGTCACGCACATCTCATACCTTCCCCTTTTTAGCTGAGTTTTCACTCATCTCTCATACCTTCTCCTACATCACCGTGTTTTCGCCCACGTCTCATACATTCCTCTACATCACCATGTTTTTGCGCACCTCTCATACCTTCCCCTATATCGTGGTGTTATCACGCACCTCTCATACCTTCCTCTATATCGCTGTGTTTTTGCGCACCTACGATACTTTCCCCTTATCGCTGAGATTTTGCACACCTCCCATAGCTTCCCCTATATCACTGTGTTTTCGCGCACCTCCCTTAGCTTCCCCTATATCGCTGTGTTTTTGCGCACCTCCAATAGCTTCCCCTATATCGCTGTGTTTGGCGCACCTCCCATACTTTCCCGTATATCGCTGTGTTTTTGCTCACCTCTCATAGCTTTGCCTATATCGCAGTATTCTCGCGCACATCTCATACTTTCCCCTTTTTAGCTGAGTTTTCGCTCATCTCTCATAACTTCTTCTATACCGCCGTGTTTTCACACACCTCTCATTCCTTCCCCATATCACTGTGTTTTCGCACAGCTCTCATACCTTCCCCTATATCGCTGTGTTTTCGTGCACCTGCCATAAATACCCCTATATCGTTGTGTTTTTGCGCACCTCTCATACCTTCAAGTATGTGGATGTGATTTCACGCACCTATCGTAGCTTCCCCAATATCGCTGTGTTTTCGCGCACCTCTCATACCTTCCACTATATCGCCGTATTTTCGCGCACCTTTCATAGCTTCCCGTATATTGATGTGTTTTTGCGCACCTCTCATACCTTCCACTATATCGCCGTATTTTCGCGCACCTTTCGTAGCTTCCCATATATCAATGTGTTTTCACGCACCTCTCATACCTTCCCCTATTTCGCTGCTTTTCACGCACCTCCCATAGATTCCCATGTATTTCTGCGTTTTCACACACATCTCATACCTTCCCCTATATCGCAGTATTGTCACGCACATCTCATACCTTCCCCTTTTTAGCTGAGTTTTCACTCATCTCTCATACCTTCTCCTACATCACCGTGTTTTCGCCCACGTCTCATACATTCCTCTACATCACCATGTTTTTGCGCACCTCTCATACCTTCCCCTATATCGTGGTGTTATCACGCACCTCTCATACCTTCCTCTATATCGCTGTGTTTTTGCGCACCTACGATACTTTCCCCTTATCGCTGAGATTTCGCACACCTCCCATAGCTTCCCCTATATCACTGTGTTTTCGCGCACCTCCCTTAGCTTCCCCTATATCGCTGTGTTTTTGCGCACCTCCAATAGCTTCCCCTATATCGCTGTGTTTGGCGCACCTCCCATACTTTCCCGTATATCGCTGTGTTTTTGCTCACCTCTCATAGCTTTGCCTATATCGCAGTGTTGTCGCGCACATCTGATACCTTCCCCTTTTTAGCTGAGTTTTCGCTCATCTCTCAGACCTTCTCCGACATCGCCGTGTTTTCGCCCACCTCTCATCGCCTTCCCTATATCAATGTGTTTTCACACAGCTCTCATTCCTTTACGTATATCGCTGTATTTACGCGCACCTCCCATTGCTTCCCCTATATCACTGTGTTTTCACGCACCTCCAATAGCTTCCCCTATATCGCTGTGTATGGCGCACCTCCCATAGCTTCCCCTATATCGCGGTGTTTTTGCTCACCTCTCATAGCTTTGCCTATATCGCAGTATACCCGCGGACATCTCATAGCTTCCACTTTTTAGCTGAGTTTTCTCTCATCTCTCATACCTTCTTCTATACCGCCGCGTTTTTGCGCACTTCTCATCGCTTCCCCTATATAGATGTGTTTTCACACACCTCTCATTCCTTCCCCTATATCGCTGTGTTTTCCGACACCTCTCATAGATTTCCCTATATAACCGTATTTTTGCGCACCTCTCATATATTCCCCTATAGTGCTGTGTTTACACGCACCTCTCATAGCTTTCCCAAAATCTCTGAGTTTTCGCCACCTCTCATACATTCCACTATATTGCTGTGTTTTTGCACACCTCCGATACCTTCCCCTTATCGCTGAGATTTTGCACATGTCCCATAGCTTCCCCTATATCGCTGTGTTTACGCGCACCTCTCTTAGCTTCCCCTATATCACTGTTTTTCGCGCACCTCTCATACCTTCCCCTATATCGCTGTGATTTTTTGCACCTCTCATAGCTTCCCCTATATCTCTGTGTTTTCGCGCACTTCTCAATCCTTCTCATATATCGATGTGTTTTCATGCACCTCCCATAGCTTCCACTATATCACTGTGTTTTCGCGCACGTCCAATAACTTCCATTATATTGCTGTGTTTTCGCTCACCTCTCATACATTCCTCTACATCACCATGTTATTGCGCACCTCTCATACCTTCCCCTATATTGCAGTGTTATCACGCACCTCTCATATCTTCTCCTATATCGACGTTTTTTAATGCACTTCCCATAGCTTCCCCTATATCGCTGTGTTTGGTGCACCTCCCATACTTTCCCCTATATCACTGAGTTTTCACTCATCTCTCATACCTTCTGCTACATCGCCGTGTCTTCGCCCACCTCTCATCGCCTTCCCTATATCTCTGTGTTTTCATGCACCTCCCATAGCTTCCCCTATATCGCTGTGTTTTCGCTCATCTCTCATACCTTCTCCTACATCGCCGTGTTTTCGCCCACCTCTCATTACTTTCCCTATATCAATGAGTTTCCACACACCTCTCATTCCTTTACGTATATCGCCATATTTTCGCACATCTCCCATTGCTTCCCCTTTATCACTGTGTTTTCGCGCAGCTCACATAGCTTCCCCTATATTGCTGTGTTTTCGTGCACCTCCAATAAATTCCCGTATATCGCCCTTTTTTCACACACCTCTCATACATTCCCCTATAGGTCTGTGTTTTCGCGCTCCACTCATATCTTCTCCTATATCGCCGTTATTTCATGCACCTCACATAGCTTCCACTATATCGCTGTTTTGTCACGCAACTCTAATAACTTCCCTTATATTCCTGTGTTTTCGCTCACCTTTCATACATTCCCCTACATCACCGTGTTTTTGCGCACCTCTCATACCTTCCCCTATATCGCTGTGTTTTCGCGCGCCTGCCATAGCTTCCACTATATCGCTGTGTTTTCGCGCACGTCTAATAACTTCCCTTATATTGCTGTGTTTTCGCTCACCTCTCATACATTCCCCTACATCACCGTGGTTTTGCGCACCTCGCATACCTTCCCCTATATCGCTGTGTTTTTGCGCACCTGCCATAAATAACCCCCTATATCGCTGTGTTTTCGGACACGTCCCATAGATTTCCTTATATCACCGTGTTTTTGCGCACCTCTCATATATTCCCCCATAGCGCTGTGTTTACATGCACTTCTCATAGCTTTCCCAAAATCTCTGAGATCGCCACCTATCATACATTCCACTATATCGCTGTGTTTTCGCGCACCTCTCGTAGCTTCCCCTATATCGTTGTGATTTTGCGCACCTGTCAAACCTTCCCCTATATCACTGTGTTTTCACGCACCTTACATACCTTCCCCTATATCGCTGCGTTTTCGAGCACCTCTCATCGCTTCCCCTATATCGCTGTGTTTTCGTGCACTTCCCATAGCTTCCCCTATATCACTGTGTTATCTCGCACCTTTCATGCCTTCCCCTATATCGCTCTGCTTTTGTGCACCGCCCATAGCTTCCCATATATCGCTGTGTTTTCGCGCACCTCTCATAGATTTCCCTATATCTCTGTGTTTTCGCGCACCACTCATATCTTCTCCTATATCGCCGTCATTTCATGCACCTCTCATTGCTTCCACTATATTGCTGTGTTTTCGCGCATGTCCCATAACTTCCCTTATAGCACTGTGTTTTCGTGCACCTGCCATAAATACCCCTATATCGCTGTGTTTTCGGACACCTCCCATAGATTTCCCTATATCGCCGAGTTTTTGCGCACCTCTCATATATTCCCCTATAGCGCTTTGTTTGCACGCACCTCTCATAGATTTCCCAAAATCTCTGTGATTTCGGACACCTCCCATACATTCCACTATATCGCTGTGTTTTCGCGCACCTCTCATAGCTTCCCTATATCGATGTGTTTTTGCGCACCTCTCATATCTTCTCCTGTATCGACGTGTTTTCATGCACCTCCCATAGCTTCCACTATATGGCTGTGTTCTCGCGCACGTCTAATAACTTCCCTTATATTGCTGTGTTTTCACGCACCTCCCATAGCTTCCCCTATATCGCTGTGTTTGGCGCACCTCCCATAGCTGCCCCTATATCGCTGTGTTTTCCTGCACCTCTCATATATTACCCGATAGCACCATTTTTTCGAACACCTCTCATACATTCCCCTATAGCTCTGTGTTTTCGCACACCTCCCATACCTTACCCTTATCGCTGAGATTTTGCACACCTCCCATAGCTTCCCCTATATCGCTGTGTTTTCGCGTACCTCTCATATATTCCCCTATAGCGTCGTTTTTTCGAACACCTCTCATACATTCCCCAATAGCTCTGTGTTTTCGCACACCTCCCATACCTTCCCTTATCGCTGAGATTTTGCACGCCTCCCATAGCTTTCCCTATATCGCTGTGTTTGGCGCATCTCCCATGCTTTCCCCTATATCGCTGTGTTTTTGCTCACCTCTCATAGCTTTGCCTATATCACAGTGTTGGCACGCACATCTCATACCTTCCCCTTTTTAGCTGAGTTTTTGCTTATCTCTCATACCTTCTACTACATCGCCGTGTTTTCGCCCACCTCTCATTGCTTTCCCTATATCAACGTGTTTTCACACACCTCTCATTCCTTTACGTATATCGCCGTATTTTCGCACACCTCCCATTGCTTCCCCTTTATCACTGTGTTTTCGCGCAGCTCACATACCTTCCCCTATATTGCTGTGTTTTCGCGCAGCTCACATACATTCCCCTATAGGTCTGTGTTTTCGTGCACCACTCCTATCTTCTCCTATATCGCCGTGATTTCATGCACCGCCCATAGCTTCCACTATAGTGTTGTGTTTTCGTGCACGTCCCATAACTTCCCTTATATTGCTGTGTTTTCGCTCACCTCTCATACATTTCCCGACATCACCGTGTTTTTGCGCACCTCTCATATATTCCCCTATATCGTTGTGTTTTCGCACACCTGCCATAAATACCCCTATATCACTGTGTTTAAAGACACCTCCCATAGATTTCCCTATATTGCCGTGTTTTTACGCACCTCTCATATATTCCCCTATAGCGCTGTGTTTACACGCACCTCTCATAGCTTTCCCAAAATCTCTGTGATTTCGCCACCACTCATACATTCCACTATATCGCTGTTTTTTCGCACACCTCTCGTAGCTTCCCCTTATCGACGTGTTTTCTTGCACCTCCCATAGCTTCCACTATATCACTGTGTTTTCGCGCACGTCTAATAACTTCCCTTATATTGCTGTGTTTTCGCTCACCTCTCATACATTCCCCTACATCACTGTGTTTTTGCGCACCGCTCATACCTTCCCCTATATCGCTGTGTTTACGTGCACCTGCCATAAATACCCCCCTATATCGCTGTGTTTTTGGACACCTCCCATAGATTTCCCTATATCACCGTGTTTTTGCGCACCTCTCATATATTCCCCTATAGCGCTGTGTTTACACGCACCTCTCACAGCTTTGCCAAAATTTCTGAGATTTCGCCACCTCTCATACATTCCACTATATCGCTGTGTTTTCGCGCACCTCTCGTAGCTTCCCCTATATTGTTGTGATTTTGCGCACCTGTCAAACCTTCCCCTATATCACTGTGTTTTCACGCACCTTGCATACCTTCCTCTATATCAACGTGTTTTTACACACCTCTCATTCTTTGACATATATCGCCGTGTTTTTGCGCACCTCCCATAGTTTCCCCTATATCAATGTTTTTCTCGCACCTTTCATGCCTTCCCCTATATCGCTCTGTATTTGTGCACCACCCATAGCTTCCCATATAGCGCTGTGTTTTCGCGCACCTCCCATAGATTTCCCTATATCTCTGTGTTTTCGCGCACCACTCATATCTTCTCCGGTATCGCTGTGATTTCATGCACCTCACATAGCTTCCACTATATTGCTGTGTTTTCGCTCACCTCTCATACATTCCCCTACATCACCGTGTTTTTGCGCACCTCTCATATATTCCCCTATAGCGCTGTGTTTACACGCAACTCTCATAGCTTTCCCAAAATCTCTGAGTTTTCGCCACCTCTCATACATTCCCCTATATCACTGTGTTTTCTCACACATTTCATGCCTTCCCCTATATCGCTCTGTTTTTGTGCACCGCCCATAGCTTCCCTATATCTCTGTGTTTTCGCGCACCTCTCATATCTTCTCCTATATCGCCGTGATTTCATGCACCTCCCATTGCTTCCACTATATTGCTGTGTTTTCGCGCACCTGCCATAAATACCCCTATATCGTTGTGTTTTCGGACACCTCCCATAGATTTCCCTATATCGCTGTGTTTTTGCTCACCTCTCATATATTCCCCTACATCACTGTGTTTTTGCGTACCGCTCATACCTTCCCCTACATTACTGTGTTTTTGCGCACCGCTCATACCTTCCCCTATATCGCTGTGTTTTCGCGCACCTGCCATAAATACCCCCCATATCGCTGTGTTTTCACACACCTTGCATACCTTCCCCTATATCGCTGCGTTTTCGAGCACCTCTCATCGCTTCCCCTATATCAACGTGTTTTTACACACCTCTCATTCTTTGACGTATATCGCCGTGCTTTCGCGCATCTCCCATAGCTTCCCCTATATCGTTGTGTTTTCGTGCAGCTCTCATACCATCCCCTATATTGCCTTGTTTTCATGCACATGGCATAGCCTCCCCTACATCGCTGTGTATTCGCGCACCTCTCATACATTCTCCTATATCGCCGTGTTTTCAGGCACCTCCCATAGCTTCTCCTAAATCACTGTGTTTTCTCGCACCTTTCATGTCTTCACCTATATCGCTCTGTTTTTGTGCACCGCCCATAGCTTCCCATATATCGCTGTTTTCGCGCACCTCTCATAGATTCTCCTATATCGCTGTGATTTCATGCACCTCTCATAGCTTCCACTATATTGCTGTGTTTTCGCGCACTTCTCATAGATTTCCCTATATCTCTGTGTTTTTGCGCACCACTCATATCTTCTCCTATATCGCTGTGTTTTCGCGCACCTCTCATAGATTTCCTTATATCTCTGTGTTTTCGCTCACCCCTCATACATTCCCCTACATCATCGTGTTTTTGCGCACCTCTCATATATTCCCCTATAGCGTTGTGTTTACACGCACCCCTCATAGCTTTCCCAAAATCTCTGAGTTTTCGCCACCTCTCATACATTCCACTATATCGCTGTGTTTTCACGCACTTCCCATAGCTTCCCCTATATAGAAGCATAGAAACATAGAAAATAGGTGCAGGAGTAGGCCATTCGGCCCATCGAGCCTGCACCGCCATTTTTTATGATCATGGCTGATCATCCAACTCAGAACCCCGCCCCAGCCTTCCCTCCATACCCCCTGACCCCCGTAGCCACAAGGGCTACTGTGTTTTCACTGTGTATATCACTGTGTTTTCTCGCACCTTTCATGCCTTCCCCTATATCGCTCTGTTTTTGTGAACCGCCCATAGCTTCCCATATATCGCTAGGTTTTCACGCACCTGCCATAAATACCCCCCTATATCGCTGTGTTTTCGGACACCTCTCATACATTCCCCTACATCACCGTGTTTTTGCGCACCTCTTATAAATTCCCCTATAGTGCTGTGTTTACACACACCTCTCATAGCTTTCCCAAAATCTCTGAGATTTCGCCCCCTCATACATTCCACTATATCGCTGTGTTTTCACGCACCTCTCGTAGCTTCCCCTATATCGTAGCGATTTTGCGCACCTGTCAAACCTTCCCTTATATCACTGTGTTTTCACGCACCTTGCATACCTTCCCCTATATCGCTGCGTTTTCGCGCACCTCCCATAGCTTCCCCTATATCGCTGTTTTCGTGCAGCTGTCATACCATCCCCTATATCGCCTTGTTTTTTTGCACATGGCATAGCTTCCCGTACATCGCTGTGTATTCGCACACCTCTCATACATTCTCCTGTATCGCCTTGTTTTCAGGCACCTCCCATAGCTTCCCTTAAATCACTGTGTTTTCTCGCAACTTTCATGCCTTCCCCTATATCGTTCTGTTTTTGTGAACCGCCCATAGCTTCCCATATATTGCTGTGTTTTCGCGCACCTCTCATAGTTTTCCCTATATCTCTGTGTTTAAGCGCACCACTCATACCTTCTCCTATATCGCTGAAATTTCATGCACCTCTCATAGCTTTCACTATATTGCTGTGTTTTCGCGCACGTCCCATAACTTCCCTTATATTGCTGTGTTTTCACTCACCTCTCATAAATTCCCCTACATCATCGTGTTTTTGCGCACCTCTCATATATTCCCCTATAGCGCTGTGTTTACACGCACCTCTCATATCTTTCCCAAAATCTCTGAGTTTTCGCCACCTCTCATACATTCCACTATATCGCTGTGTTTTCACGCACTTCCCATAGCTTCCCCTATATAGAAGCATAGAAACATAGAAAATAGGTGCAGGAATAGGCCATTCAGCCCATCGAGCCTGCACCGCCATTTATTATGATCATGGCTGATCATCCAACTCAGAACCCCGCCCCAGCCTTCCCTCCATACCCCCTGACCCCCCGTAGCCACAAGGGCTACTGTGTTTTCACTGTGTATATCACTGTGTTTTCTCGCACCTTTCATGCCTTCCCCTATATCGCTCTGATTTTGTGAACCGCCCATAGCTTCCCATATATCGCTGTTTTCGCGCACCTCTAGTAAATTTCCCTATATCTCTGTGTTTTCGCGCACCACTCATATCTTCTCCTGTATCGCCGTCATTTCATGCACCTCCCATTGCTTCCATTATATTGCTGTGTTTTCGCGCACGTCCATAACTTCCCTTATAGCACTGTGCTTTCGCGCACCTGCCATAAATACCCCTATATCGCTGTGTTTTCGGACACCTCCCATAGATTTCCCTATATTGCTTTGTTTTTGCGCACCTCTCATACATTCCCCTATAGCGCTGTGTTTACACGCACCTCTCATAGCTTTCCCAAAATCTCTGTGATTTCGCCACCTCTCATACATTCCACTTATCGCTGTGTTTTCGCGCACCTCTCGTAGATTCCCCATATCGATGTGTTTTCGCGCACCTCTCATATCGTCTCCTATATCGACGTGTTTTCATGTACCTCCCATAGCTTCCACTCATACATTCCACTTATCGTTGTGTTTTCGCGCACCTCTCTTAGCTTCCCCTATGTTGCTGTGTTTTCGCGCACCTCTAATAGCTTCCCCTATATCGCTGTGTTTTCACGCACCTCCCATAGCGTCCCCTATATCGCTGTGTTTTCGCTCATCTCTCATACCTTCTCCTACATCGCCGTGTTTTCGCCCACCTCTCATTGCTTTCCCTATATCAATGAGTTTTCACACACCTCTCATTCCTTTACGTATATCGCCATATTTTCGCGCACCTCCCATTGCTTCCCCTTTATCACTGTGTTTTCACGCAGCTCACATAGGTTCCCCTATATTGCTGTGTTTTCGTGCACCTCCCATAAATTCCCGTATATCGCCCTTTTTTCGCACACCTCTCATACATTCTCCTATAGGTCTGTGTTTTCGCGCTCCACTCATATCTTCTCCTATATCGCTGTTATTTCATGCACCTCCCATAGCTTCTAGTATATCACTGTTTTGTCACGCAACTCTAATAACTTCCCTTATATTGCTGTGTTTTCGCTCACCTTTCATACATTCCCCTACATCACCGTGTTTTTGCGCACCTCTCATACCTTCCCCTATATCGCTGTGTTTTCGCGCACGTCTAATAACTTCCCTTATATTGCTGTGTTTTCGCTCACCTCTCATACATTCCCCTACATCACCGTGGTTTGCGCACCTCGCATACCTTCCCCTATATCGCTGTGTTTTCGCGCACCTGCCATAAATAACCCCCTATATCGCTGTGTTTTCGGACACGTCCATAGATTTCCTTATATCACTGTGTTTTTGCGCACCTCTCATATATTCCCCCATAGCGCTGTGTTTACATGCACCTCTCATAGCTTTCCCAAAATCTCTGAGATTTCGCCACCTATCATACATTCCACTATATCGCTGTGTTTTCGCGCACCTCTCGTAGCTTCCCCTATATCGTTGTGATTTTGCGCACCTGTCAAACCTTCCCCTATATCACTGTGTTTTCACGCACCTTACATACCTTCCCCTATATCGCTGCGTTTTCAAGCACCTCTCATCGCTTCCCCTTTATCGCTGTGTTATCTTGCACCTTTCATGCCTTCCCCTATATCGCTCTGTTTTTGTGCACCACCCATAGCTTCCCATATATCGCTGTGTTTTCGCGCACCTCTCATAGATTTCCCTATATCTCTGTGTTTTCGCGCACCACTCATATCTTCTCCTATATCACCGTCATTTCATGCACCTCCCATTGCTTCCACTATACTGCTGTGTTTTCGCGCACGTCCCATAACTTCCCTTATAGCACTGTGTTTTCGCGCACCTGCCATAAATACCCCTATATCGCTGTGTTTTCGCGCACCTCTCATAGATTTCTCTATATCTCTGTGTTTTCGCTCACCTCTCATACATTCCCCTACATCACCGTGGTTTTGCGCACCTCGCATACCTTCCCCTATATCGCTGTGTTTTCGCGCACCTGCCATAAATAACCCCCTATATCGCTGTGTTTTCGGACACGTCCCATAGATTTCCTTATATCACTGTGTTTTTGCGCACCTCTCATATATTCCCCCATAGCGCTGTGTTTACATGCACCTCTCATAGCTTTCCCAAAATCTCTGAGATTTCGCCACCTATCATACATTCCACTATATCGCTGTGTTTTCGCGCACCTCTCGTAGCTTCCCCTATATCGTTGTGATTTTGCGCACCTGTCAAACCTTCCCCTATATCACTGTGTTTTCACGCACCTTGCATACCTTCCCCTATATCGCTGCGTTTTCAAGCACCTCTCATCGCTTCCCCTTTATCGCTGTGTTATCTTGCACCTTCATGCCTTCCCCTATATCGCTCTGTTTTTGTGCACCACCCATAGCTTCCCATATATCGCTGTGTTTTCGCGCACCTCTCATAGATTTCCCTATATCTCTGTGTTTTCGCGCACCACTCATATCTTCTCCTATATCGCCGTCATTTCATGCACCTCCCATTGCTTCCACTATATTGCTGTGTTTTCGCGCACGTCCCATAACTTCCCTTATAGCACTGTGTTTTCGCGCACCTGCCATAAATACCCCTATATCGCTGTGTTTTCGGACACCTCCATAGATTTCCCTATATCGCTGTGTTTTTGCGCACCTCTCATATATTCCCCTATAGCGCTGTGTTTACATGCACCTCTCATAGATTTCCCAAATCTCTGTGATTTCGGACACCTCCCATACATTCCACTATATCGCTGTGTTTTCGCGCACCTCTCGTAGCTTCCCCATATCGATGTGTTTTTGCGCACCTCTCATATCTTCTCCTATATCGACGTGTTTTCATGCACCTCCCATAGCTTCCACTATATGGCTGTGTTTTTGCGCACGTCTAATAACTTCCCTTATATTGCTGTGTTTTTGCTCACCTCTCATACATTCCCCTACATCACCGTGTTTTTGCGCACCTCTCATACCTTCGCCTATATCGCTGTGTTTTCACGCACCTCCCATAGCTCCCCCTATATCGCTGTGTTTGGCGCACCTCCCATAGCTTCCCCTGTATCGCTGTGTTTTTGCTCAACTCTCAGAGCTTTGCCTATATCGCAGTATTCTCGCGCACATCTCATACCTTCCCCCTTTTAGCTGAGTTTTGACTCATCTCTCATACCTTCTTCTATACCGCCGTGTTTTCGCGCACCTCTCATCATTTCCCCTATATAGACATTTTTTCACACACCTCTCATTCCTTCCCCTATATCACTGTGTTTTCGCACACCTACCATAAATACCCCTATATCGCTGTGTTTTCGGACACCTCTCATAGATTTCCCTATATAACCGTGTTTTCGCGCACCTCTCATACGTTCCCCATCACTGTGTTTCGCCCACCTCTCATTCATTCCCCATCACTATGTTTTTGCGCACCTCTCATACCTTCCCCTCTATCGCTGTGATTTCGCGCACCTTCAATAGCTTCCCCTATATCGCTGTGTTTGGCGCACATCCCATACTTTCCCCTATATCGCTGTGTTTTTGTTCACCTCTCATAGCTTTGCCTATATCGCAGTGTTGGCACGCACATCTCATACCTTCCCCTTTGTAGCTGAGTTTTCGCTTATATCTCATACCTTCTCCTACATCACCGTGTTTTCGCCCACCTCTCATCGCCTTCCCTATATCGACGTGTTTTCACACACCTCTAATTCCTTCACGTATATCGCCGTATTTTCGCGCACCTCCCGTTGCTTCCCCCAAATCACTGTTTTCGCGCAGCTCTCATACATTCCCCTATATTGCTGTGTTTTCGTGCACCTCCCATAGCTTCCCCTATATTGCTGTGTTTTCGCGCACCTCTCATATATTTCCCTATAGCACTGTTTTTTCGAACACCTCACATACATTCCCCTATAGCTCTGTGTTTTCGCACACCTCCCATACCTTACCCTTATCGCTGAGATTTTGCACACCTCCCATAGCTTCCCCTATATCGCCGTGTTTTCGCGCACCTCTCATATATTCCCCTATAGCACCGTTTTTTCGAACACCTCTCATACATTCTCCTATAGCTCTGTGTTTTCGCACACCTCCCATGCCTTACCCCTATTGCTGAGATTTTGCACGCCTCCCATAGCTTTCCCTATATCGCTGTGTTTGGCGCACCTCCCATACTTTCCCCTATATCGCTGTGTTTTTGCTCACCTCTCATAGCTTTGCCTATATCACAGTGTTGGCATGCACATCTCATACCTTCCCCTTTTTAGCTGAGTTTTTGCTTATCTCTCATACCTTCTCCTACATCGCTGTGTTTTCACCCACCTCTCATTGCTTTCCCTATATCAATGTGTTTTCACACACCTCTCATTCCTTTACGTATATCGCCGTATTTTGCGCACCTCTCATGCCTTCCCCTATATCGCTGTGTTTTCGCACACCTGCCATAAATTCCCCTATATCACTGTGTTTAAGGACACCTCCCATAGATTTCCCTATATTGCCGTGTTTTTGCTCACCTCTCATATATTCTCCTATAGCGCTGTGTTTACACGCACCTCTCATAGCTTTCCCAAAATCTCAGTGATTTCGCCACCTCTCATACATTCCACTATATCGCTGTGTTTTCGCGCACCTCTCGTAGTTTCCCCATATCGATGTGTTTTCGCGCACCTCTCATATCTTCTATATTTCTGTGTTTTCTTGCACCTCCCATAGCTTCCACTATATCACTGTGTTTTCGCGCACGTCTAATAACTTCCCTTATATTGCTGTGTTTTCGCTCACCTCTCATACATTCCCCTACATCACTGTGTTTTTGCGCACCGCTCAAACCTTCCCCTATATCGCTGTGTTTACGCGCACCTGCCATAAATACCCCCCTATATCACCGTGTTTTTGCTCACCTCTCATATATTCCCCTATAGCACTGTGTTTACACACACCTCTCACAGCTTTCCCAAAATTTCTGAGATTTCGCCACCTCTCATACATTCCACTATATCGCTGTGTGTTCGCGCACCTCTCGTATCTTCCCCTATATTGTTGTGATTTTGCGCACCTGTCAAACTTTCCCCTATATCACTGTGTTTTCACGCACCTTGCATACCTTCCTCTATATCGCTGCATTTTCGAGCACCTCCCATAGCTTCCCCTCTATCACTGTTTTTCTCGCACCTTTCATGCCTTCCCCTATATCGCTCTATATTTGTGCACCACCCATAGCTTCCCATATAGTGCTGTGTTTTCGTGCACCTCTCATAGATTTCCCTATATCACCGTGTTTTTGCGCACCTCTCATATATTCCCCTATAGCGCTGTTTACACGCACCTCTCATAGCTTCCCAAAATCTCTGAGTTTTCGCCACCTCTCATACACTCCACTATATCGCTGTGTTTTCACGCACTTCCCACAGCTTCCCCTATTTCACTGTGTTTTCTCGCACCTTTCGTGCCTTCCCCTATATCGCTCTGTATTTTTGCACCACCCATAGCTCCCATATATCGCTGTGTTTTCACACACCTCTCATAGATTTCCCTATATCTCTGTGTTTTCGCGCACCACTCATATCTTCTCCTATATCGCCGTGATTTCATGCACCTCCCATTGCTTCCATTATATTGCTGTGTTTTCGCGCACGCCCCACAACTTCCCTTATAGCGCTGTGTTTTCACGCACCTGCCATAAATACTCCTATATCGCTGTGTTTTCGAACACCTCCCATACATTTCCCTATATCGCTGTGTTTTTTGCGCACCTCTCATATATTCCCCTATAGCGCTGTGTTTACTCGCACCTCTCATAGCTTTCCCAAAATCTCAGTGATTTCGCCACCTCTCATACATTCCACTATATCGCTGTGTTTTCGCGCACCTCTTGTAGCTTCCCCATATCCATGTGTTTTCGCGCACCTCTCTTAACTTCTACAATATCGACGTGTTTTCATGCACCTCCCATAGCTTCCTCTATATCGTTGTGTTTTCGCGCACGTCTAATAACTTCCCTTATATTGCTGTGTTTTCGCTCACCTCTCATACATTCCCCTACATCACCGTGTTTTTGCGCACCTCTCATATATTCCCCTATAGCGCTGTGTTTACACGCACCTCTCATAGCTTTCCCAAAATCTCTGAGATTTCGCCACCTCTCATACATTCCACTATATCGCTGTGTTTTCATGCACCTCCCGTAGCTTCCCCTATATTGTAGTGATTTTGCGCACCTGTCAAACCTTCCCCTATATCACTGTGTTTTCACGCACCTTGCATACCTTCCCCTATATCGTGCTGTTTTTGTGCACTGCACATAGCTTCACATATATCGCTGTGTTTTCACGCACTTCTCATAGATTTCCCTATATCTCTGTGTTTTTGCGCACCACTCATATCTTCTCCTATATCGCTGTGTTTTCGCGCACCTCTCATAGATTCTCCTATATCGCCGTGATTTCATGCACCTCTCATAGCTTCCACTATATTGCTGTGTTTTCACGCACTTCTCATAGATTTCCCTATATCTCTGTGTTTTTGCGCACCACTCATATCTTCTCCTATATCGCTGTGTTTTCGCGCACCTCTCATAGATTTCCTTATACCTCTGTGTTTTCGCTCACCCCTCATACATTCCCCTACATCATCGTGTTTTTGCGCACCTCTCATATAGTCCCCTATAGTGTTGTGTTTACACGCACCCCTCATAGCTTTCCCAAAATCGCTGAGTTTTCGCCACCTCTTATACATTCCACTATATCGCTGTGTTTTCACGCACTTCCCATAGCTTCCCCTATATAGAAGCATAGAAACATAGAAAATAGGTGCAGGAGTAGGCCATTCAGCCCTTCGAGCCTGCACCGCCATTTATTATGATCATGGCTGTTCATCCAACTCAGAACCCCGCGACAGCCTTCCCTCCATATCCCCTGACCCCGTAGCCACAAGGGCTACTGTGTTTTCACTGTGTATATCACTGTGCTTTCTCGCACCTTTCATGCCTTCCCCTATATCGCTCTGTTTTTGTGAACCGCCCATAGCTTCCCATATATCGCTACGTTTTCACGCACCTGCCATAAATACCCCCCTATATCGCTGTGTTTTCGGACACCTCTCATACATTCCCCTACATCACCGTGTTTTTGCGCACCTCTCATATATTCCCCTATAGTGTTGTGTTTACACACCCCTCTCATAGCTTTCCCAAAACCTCAGTCATTTCGCCACCTCTCATACATTCCACTATATCGCTGTGTTTTCGCGCACCTCTTGCAGCTTCCCCATATCGATGTGTTTTCGCGCACCTCTCTTAACTTCTACAATATCGACGTGTTTTCATGCACCTCCCATAGCTTCCACTATATCGTTGTGTTTTCGTGCACGTCTAATAACTTCCCTTATATTGCTGTGTTTTCGCTCACCTCTCATACATTCCCCTACATCACTGTGTTTTTGCGCACCGCTCATACCTTCCCCTATATCGCTGTGTTTTCGCGCACCTGCCATAAATACCCCCCTATATCGCTGTGTTTTCGGACACCTCTCATACATTCCCCTACATCACCGTGTTTTTGCGCACCTCTCATATATTCCCCTATAGCACTGTGTTTACACGCACCTCTCATAGCTTTCCCAAAATCTCTGAGATTTCGCCACCTCTCATACATTCCACTATATCGCTGTGTTTTCACGCACCTCTCGTAGCTTCCCCTATATTGTAGTGATTTTGCGCACCTGTCAAACCTTCCCCTATATCACTGTGTTTTCAAGCACCTTGCATACCTTCCCCTATATCGCTGCATTTTCGAGCACCTCTCATCGCTTCCCCTATATCAACGTCTTTTTTACACACCACTCATTCTTTGACGTATATCGCCGTGCTTTTGCGCACCTCCCATAGCTTCCCCTATATCGTTGTGTTTTCGTGCAGCTCTCATACCATCCCCTATATTGCCTTGTTTTCATGCACATGGCATAGCCTCCCCTACATCGCTGTGTATTCGCACACCACTCATACCTTCTCCTATATCGCCGTGTTTTCAGGCACCTCCCATAGCTTCCCCTAAATCACTGTGTTTTCTCGCACCTTTCATGTCTTCCCCTATATCGCTCTGTTTTTGTGCACCGCCCATAGCTTCCCATATATCGCTGTGTTTTCGCGCACCTCTCATAGATTTCCCTATATCTCTGTGTTTTCGCGCACCACTCATATCTTCTCCTATATCGCCGTGATTTCATGCACCTCTCATAGCTTCCACTATATTGCTGTGTTTTCGCGCACGTCCCATAACTTCCCTTATATTGCTGTGTTTTCGCTCACCTCTTATACATTCCCCTACATCACCGTGTTTTTGCGCACCTCTCATATATTCCCCTATAGCACTGTGTTTACACGCACCTCTCATAGCTTTCCCTATATCACTGTCTTTTCTTGCACCTTTCATGCCTTCCCCTATATCGTGCTGTGTTTTCGTGCACCGCACATAGATTTCCCTCTATCTCTGTGTTTTTGCGCACCACTCATATCTTCTCCTATATCGCTATGTTTTCGCGCACCTCTCATAGATTTCTCTATATCTCTGTGTTTTCACTCACCTCTCATACATTCCCCTACACCACCGTGTTTTTGCGCACCTCTCATATATTCCCCTATAGCGTTGTGTTTACACGCACCTCTCATAGCTTTCCCAAAATCTCTGAGTTTTCGCCACCTCTCATACATTCCACTATATCGCTGTGTTTTCACGCACTTCCCATAGCTTCCCCTATATAGAAGCATAGAAACATAGAAAATAGGTGCAGGAGTAGGCCATTCAGCCCTTCGAGCCTGCACCGCCATTTATTATGATCATGGCTGATCATCCAACTCAGAACCCCGCGCCAGCCTTCCCTCCATACCCCCTGACCCCGTAGCCACAAAGGCTACTGTGTTTTCACTGTGTATATCACTGTGCTTTCTCGCACCTTTCATGCCTTCCCCTGTATCGCTCTGTTTTTGTGAACCGCCCATAGCTTCCCATATATCGCTACATTTTCGCGCACCTGCCATAAATACCCCCCTATATTGCTGTGTTTTCGGACACCTCTCATACATTCCCCTACATCACCGTGTTTTTGTGCACCTCTCATATATTCCCCTATAGCGCTGTGTTTACATGCACCTTTCAGAGCTTTCCCAAAATCTCAGAGATTTCGCCCCCTCTCCGACATTTCACTATATCGCTGTGTTTTCACGCACCTCTCATAGCTTCCCCTATATCGTAGTGATTTTGCGCACCTGTCAAACCTTCCCCTATATCACTGTGTTTTCACGCACCTTGCATACCTTCCCCTATATCGCTGTTTTCGTGCAGCTCTCATACCATCCCCTATATCGCCTTGTTTTTTTGCACATGGCATAGCTTCCCCTACATCGCTATGTATTCGCGCACCTCTCATACATTCTCCTGTATCGCGTTGTTTTCAGGCACCTCCCATAGCTTCCCCTATATCACCGTGTTTTCTCGCACCTTTCATGCCTTCCCCTATATCGCTCTGTTTTTGCGCACCACTCATATCTTCTCCTATATCGCTGTGTTTGCGCGCACCTCTCATAGATTTCCTTATATCTCTGTGTTTTCGCTCACCCCTCGTACATTCCCCTACATCATCGTGTTTTTGCGCACCTCTCATATATTCCCCTATAGCGTTGTGTTTACACGCACCCCTCATAGCTTTCCCAAAATCTCTGAGTTTTCGCCACCTCTCATACATTCCACTATATCGCTGTGTTTTCACACACTTCCTATAGCTTCCCCTATATAGAAGCATAGAAACATAGAAAATAGGTGCAGGAATAGGCCATTCGGCCCATCGAGCCTGCACCGCCATTTATTATGATCATGGCTGATCATCCAACTCAGAACCCCGCCCCAGCCTTCCCTCCGTACCCCCTGACCCCCGTAGCCACAAGGGCTACTGTGTTTTCACTGTGTATATCACTGTGTTTTCTCGCACCTTTCATGCCTTCCCCTATATCGCTCTGTTTTTGTGAACCGCCCATAGCTTCCCATATATCGCTAGGTTTTCACGCACCTGCCATAAATACCCCCCTATATCGCTGTGTTTTCGGACACCTCTCATACATTCCCCTACATCACCGTGTTTTTGCGCACCTCTTATATATTCCCCTATAGTGCTGTGTTTACACACACCTCTCATAGCTTTCCCAAAATCTCTGAGATTTCGCCCCCCTCATACATTCCACTATATCGCTGTGTTTTCACGCACCTCTCGTAGCTTCCCCTATATCGTAGCGATTTTGCGCACCTGTCAAACCTTCCCTTATATCACTGTGTTTTCACGCACCTTGCATACCTTCCCCTATATCGCTGCGTTTTCGCGCACCTCCCATAGCTTCCCCTATATCGCTGTTTTCGTGCAGCTCTCATACCATCCCCTATATCGCCTTGTTTTTTTGCACATGGCATAGCTTCCCGTACATCGCTGTGTATTCGCACACCTCTCATACATTCTCCTGTATCGCCTTGTTTTCAGGCACCTCCCATAGCTTTCCTTAAATCACTGTGTTTTCTCGCAACTTTCATGCCTTCCCCTATATCGTTCTGTTTTTGTGAACCGCCCATAGCTTCCCATATATTGCTGTGTTTTCACGCACCTCTCATAGTTTTCCCTATATCTCTGTGTTTTCGCGCACCACTCATATCTTCTCCTATATCGCTATGTTTTCGCGCACCTCTCATAGATTTCCCTATATCTGTGTTTTCGCTCACCTCTCATACATTCCCCTACACAACCGTGTTTTTGCGAACCGCTCATATATTCCCCTATAGCGCTGTGTTTACACGCACCTCTCATAGCTTTCCCAAAATCTCTGAGATTTCGCCACCTCTCATACATTCCACTATATCGCTGTGTTTTCACGCACTTCCCATAGCTTCCCCTATATAGAAGCATAGAAACATAGAAAATAGGTGCAGGAATAGGCCATTCAGCCCATCGAGCCTACACCGCCATTTATTATGATCATGGCTGATCTTCCAACTCAGAACCCCGCCCCAGCCTTTCCTCCATACACCCTGACCCCCGTAGCCACAAGGGCTACTGTGTTTTCACTGTGTATATCACTGTGTTTTCTCGCACCTTTCATGCCTTCCCCTATATCGCACTGTTTTTGTGAACCGCCCATAGCTTCCCATATATCGCTATGTTTTCGCGCACCTCTCATAGATTTCCCTATATCTCTGTGTTTTCGCGCACCACTCATATCTTCTCCTATATCGCCGTCATTTCAGGCACCTCCCATAGCTTCCACTATATTGCTGTGTTTTCGCACACGTCCCATAACTTCCTTTATAGCACTGTGTTTTCGCGCACCTGCCATGAATACCCCTATATCGCTGTGTTTTCGGACACCTCCCATAGATTTCCCTATATCGTCGTGTTTTTGTGCACCTTTCATATATTCCCCTATAGCGCTGTGTTTACACGCACCTCTCATAGCTTTCCCAAAATCTCTGTGATTTCACCACCTCTCATGCATTCCACTATATCGCTGTGTTTTCGCGCACCTCTCGTAGCTTCCCCATATCGATGTGTTTTCGCGCACCTCTCATATCTTCTCCTATATCGGCGTGTTTTCATGCACCTCCCATAGCTTCCACTATATCGCTGTGTTTTCGCGCACATCTAATAACTTCCCTTATATTGCTGTGTTTTCGCTCACCTCTCATACATTCCCCTACATCACCGTGTTTTTGTGCACCTCTCATAACTTCTCCTTATCACTGAGTTTTTGCACACCTCCCATAGCCTCCCCTATATCGCTGTGTTTTCACACACCTCTCATAGCTTCCCCTATATCGCTGTGTTTGGCGCACCTCCCATAGTTTCCCCTATATCGCTGTGTTTTTGCTCAACTCTCATAGCTTTGCCTATATCGCAGTAATCTCGCGCACATCTCATACCTTCCACTTTTTAGCTGAGTTTTCGCTCATCTCTCATACCTTCTTCTATACCGCCGTGTTTTCGCGCACCTTTCATCGCTTCCCCTATATAGACATGTTTTCACACACCTCTCATTCTTTCCCCTATATCACGGTGTTTTCGCACACCTGCCATAAATACCCCTATATCACTGTGTTTTCGGACACCTCTCATAGATTTCCCTGTATAACCGTGTTTTCGCGCACCTCTCATACATTCCCAATCACCGTGTTTCCGCGCACCTCTCATACGTTCCCCATCACCGTGTTTTTGCGCACCTCTCATAACTTTCCCTATGTCGCTGTGTTTTCGCGCACCTCCCATTGCTTCCCCTACATCGTAGTGTTTTCGCGCACCTCTCATACCTTCAAGTATATCGATGTGTTTTCACACATCTATCGTAGATTCCCCAATATCGATGTGTTTTCGCGCACCTCTCATAACTTCCACTATATCGCCGTGTTTTTGCGCACCTCTCATAGCTTCCCGTATATCAATGTGTTTTCATGCACATCCCATAACTTCCCCTACATTGCTGTGTTTTTGTGCACCTCGCATATCTTCCCCTATATCGCTTTTTTTCACGCACCTCCCATATTTTTCCATGTATTGCTGTGTTTTCGCACACCTCCCATAGCTTCTCCTATATAGCTGTGTTTTCGTGCACGTCTCAGAGCTTCCCCTATATTGCTGTGTTTTCGCGCACCTCCCCTAGCTTCCCCTATATCATTGTGATTTTGCGTACCTGTCAAACCTTCCCCTATAGCACTGTGTTTTCACGCACCTTGCATACTGTCCCCTATATCGCTACGCTTTCGCACACCTCCCATACTTTCCCCTAAATCGCTGTGTTTTTGCTCATCTCTCATAGCTTTGCTTATATCGCAGTGTTGGCACGCACATCTCATACCTTCCCCTTTTTAGCTGAGTTTTCGCTCATCTCTCATACCCTCTCCATTACCGTATTTTCGCCCACCTCTCATCGCCTTCCCTATATCGACGTGTTTTCACACGCCTCTCATTCCTTCACATATATCGCCGTCTTTTCGTATACCTCCCATTGCTTCCCCTATATCACTGATTTCGCGCAACTCTCTATATTCCCCTATAGCGCCATTTTTTTGACCACCGCTCATACATTCCCCTATAGCTCTGTGTTTTCGCACACCTCCCATACCTTCCCCTTATCACTGAGATTTTGCACACCTCCAATAGCTTCCCCTATATCGCTGTGTTTTCGCGCACCTCCAATAGCTTCCCCTATATCGCTGTGTTTGGCGCACCTCCATACTTTCCCCTATATCGCTGTGTTTTTGCTCACATCTCATAGCTTTGCCTATATCGCAGTGTTGTCGTGCACATCTGATACCTTACCCTTTTTAGCTGTGTTTTCGCTCATCTCTCATACCTTCTCGAACATCGCCGTGTTTTCACCCACCTCTCATCGATTTCCCTATATCAATGTGTTTTCACACACCTCTCATTCCAGTACGTATAACGCCGTATTGACGCGCACCTCCCATTACCTCCCCTTTATCAGTGTGTTTTCGCGCAGCTCACATAACTTCCCCTATATTGCTGTGTTTTCGTGCACCTCCCATAGATTTCCCTATATCGCCGTGTTTTCGCGCATCTCTCATATATTCCCCTATATCGCTGTGTTTTCACCTCCCTCTCATACCTTCCCCTAAATCGCTGTGTTTTCGCGCACCTCCCACACTTTCCCCTTATCGCTGAGTTTTTGCACACCTCCCATAACTTCCCCTATATCGCTGTGTTTTCGTGCACCTCCAAAAGCTTCCCCTATATCGCTGTGTTTGGCGCACTTCCCATTCTTTCCCCTATATCGCTGTGTTTTCGCTCACCTCTCATAGCTTTGCCTATATCGCAGTGTTGTCGCGCACATCTCATACCTTCCCCTTTTTAGCTGAGTTTTTGCTCATCTCTCATACCTTCTTCTACATCATCGTGTTTTCGCGCACCTCTCATAGCTTCCCCTATATCTCTGTGCTTTCGCGCACCTCTCATATCTTCTCCTATATCGCCGTGATTTCATGCACCTCCCATAGCTTCCACGATATCGCTGTGTTTTCGCGCAAGTCTAATAACTTCCCTTATATTGTTGTGTTTTCGCTCACCTCTCATACATTCCCCTACATTACCGTGTTTTTGCACACCGCTCATACCTTCCCCTGTATCGCTGTGTTTTCGCGCACCTGCCATAAATGCCCCTATATCGCTGTGTTTTTGGACACCTCCCATAGATTTCCCTATATCACCGTGTTTTTGCGCACCTCTCATATATTCCCCTATAGCGCTGTGTTTACACGCATCTCTCATAGATTTCCCAAAATCTCTGAGTTTTTGCCACCTCTCATACATTCCACTATATCGCTGTGTTTTCGCGCACTTCTCGTAGCTTCCCCTATATCGCTGTGTTTTCGCGCACCTCCAATAGCTTCCCCTATATCGCTGTGTTTGGCGCACCTCTCATAGCTTTGCCTATATCGCAGTGTTGTCGCGCACATCTCATAACTTCCCCTTTTTAGCAGAGTTTTCGCTCATCTCTCATACCTTCTCCAACATCGCCCTGTTTTCACTCACCTCTCATCGCTTTCCCTATATCAATTGTTTTCACACAACGCTCATTCCTTTACATATAACGCCGTATTTTCGCGCACCTCCCATTGCTTCCCCTTTATCAGTGTGTTTTCGCGCAGCTCACATATATTCCCCTATATCGCTGTCTTTTCGCCTCCCTCTCATCCCTTCCCCTAAATCGCTGTGTTTTTGCGCACCTGCCACACCTTCCGTTTATCGCTGAGTTTTTGCACACCTCCCTTAGCTTCTCCTATGTTGCTGTGTTTTCACGCACCTTGCATACCTTCCCCTATATCGCTGCATTTTCGCGCAACACTCATCGCTTCCCCTATATCAACGTGTTTTTACACACCTCTCATTCTTTGACGTATATCGCCGTGTTTTCGTGCACCTCCCATAGCTTCCCCTATATCACTGCGTTTTCGTGCAGCCCTCATACCATCCCCTATATCGCCTTGTTTTCGTACACATGGCATATCTTCCCCTACATCGCTGTGTATTCGCGCACCTCTCATACATTCTCCTATATCGCCGTGTTTTCAGGCACCTCCCATAGCTTCCCATATATCACTGTGTTTTCTCGCACCTTTCATGCCTTCCCCTATATCGCTGTGTTTTCGCGCACCTGCCATAAATACTCCTATATCGCTGTGTTTTCGGACACCTCCCATAGATTTCCCTACATCGCCGTGTTTTTGCGCACCTCTCATATATTCCCCTATAGTGCTGTGTTTACACGCACCTCTCATAGCTTTCCAAAAATCTCTGTGATTTCGCCACCTCTCATACATTCCACTATATCGCTGTGTTTTCACGCACCTCTCGTAGGTTCCCCATATCGATGTGTTTTCGCACACCTCCCACACCTTCCCCTTATCGCTGAGATTTTATACACCTCCCATAGCTTCACCTATGTCGCTGTGTTTTCGCGCACCTCTCACAGCTTCCCCTATATAGCTGTGTTTTCGCGCACCTCCAATAGCTTCCCCTATATCGCTGTGTTTGGCGCACCTCCATACTTTCCCCTATATCGCTGTGTTTTTGCTCACCTCTCATAGCTTCGCCTATATCGCAGTGTTGTCGCGCACATCTCATACCTTCGCATTTTTAGCTGAGTTTTCGCTCATCTCTCATACCTTCTCCAACATCGCCATGTTTTCGCCCACCTCTCATCGCTTTCCCTATATCAATTGTTTTCACACACCTCTCATTCCTTTACGTATAACGCTGTATTTTCGCGCACCTCCCATTGCTTCCCCTTTATCACTTTTTTGCGCAGCTCACATACCTTCCCCTATATTGCTGTGTTTTCGTGCACCTCCCATAGATTTCCCTATATCGCCGTGTTATCGCGCATCTCTCATATATTCCCCTATATTGCTGTGTTTTCACCTCCCTCTCATCCCTTCCCCTAAATCGCTGTGTTTTCGCACACCTCACACACCTTCCGCTTATCGCTGAGTTTTTGCACACCTCCCATAGCTTCCCCTATGTCGCTGTGTTTTCGCGCACCTCCCATAGCTTCCCCTATATCGCTGTTTTCGCGCACCTCCAATAGCTTCCCCTATATCGCTGTGTTTGGCGCACTTCCCATACTTTCCCCTATATCACTGTGTTTTCGCTCACCTCTCATAGCTTTGCCTATATCGCAGTGTTGTCGCGCACATCTCATACCTTCCCCTTTTTAGCTGAGTTTTTGCTCATCTCTCATACCTTCTCCTACATCACCATGTTTTTGCCCACCTCTCATCGCTTTCCCTGTATCGACCAGTTTCACACACCTCTCATTCCTTCACGTATATCGACGTATTTTTGCGCTCCTCCCATTGCTTCTCCCATTGCTTCTCACTGTGTTTTCGCGCAACTCTCATACCTTCCTGTATATTGCTGTGTTTTCGCGCACCTCTCATAGCTTCCCCTATATCAGCATGTTTTCGCGCACCTCTCATAGCTTCCCCTATATCTCTGTGCTTTCGCGCACCTCTCATGTTTTCTCCTATATCGCCGATTTTATGCACCTCCCATAGCTTCCACGATATTGTTTTTTTTTGGCGCACGTCCCGTAACTTCCCTTATATTGCTGTGTTTTCGCTCACCTCTCATGCATTCCCCTACATCACCATGTTATTGCACACCGCTCATACCTTCCCCTGTATCGCTGTGTTTTCGCGCACCTGCCATAAATGCTCCTATATCGCTGTGTTTTCAGACACCTCCCATAGATTTCCCTATAACACCGTGTTTTCGCACACCTCCCATAAATACCCCTATATCGCTGTGTTTTCGCTTACCTCGCATACCTTCCCCTATATCATTGTGTTATTGCGCACCTCTCATACCTACCACTGTATCGATGTGTTTTCGCGCACCTCCCATACCTTCCCCTTATCGCTGTTTTTTCGTGCACCTCTCATAGCTTCCCCTATATCGCTGTGTTTTCGCGCACCTCTCATAGCTTCCCCTATATCTCTGTGCTTTGGCGCCCCTCTGATATCTTCTCCTATATCGCCGTGTTTTCATGCACGTTCCATAACTTCCATTATATTGCTGTGTTTTTGCTCACCTCTCATACATTCCCCTACATCACCGTGTTTTTGCGCACCTCTCATACCTTCCCCTATATCGTGGTGTTATCGCGTCCCTCTCATACCTTCCCCTAAATCGCTGTGTTTTCGCGCACCACCCATACCTTCCCCTTATCGCTGAGTTTTTGCACACCTCCCATAGCTTCCCCTATATCGCTGTGTTTTCGCGCACATCTCATAACTTCCCCCTATATCGCTGTGTTTTCGCTCACCTCCAATAGCTTCCCCAATATCGCTGTGTTTGGCGCACTTCCCATAGCTTCCCCTATGTCGCTGTGTTTTTGCGCACCTCTCATAGCTTTGCCTATATCGCAGTATTCTTGTGCACATCTCATATCTTCCCCTTTTTAGCTGAGTTTTCGCTCATCTCTCATACCTTCTTCTATACCGCCGTGTTTTCGACCACCTCTCATCACTTCCCCTATATCGACGTGTTTTCACACACCTCTTATTCCTTCAGGTACATCGCCGTGTTTTCGCGCACCTCCCATTGCTTCCCCTATACCACTGTGTTTTCGCACAGCTCTCATACCTTCCCCTATATCGCTGTGTTTTCGCGCACCTGCCATAAATACCCCTATATCGTGTTTTCGTGTTTTCGCACACCTCTGATATTTTCCCCTACAGCGCTGTGTTTATGCACATGTCTCATAGCTTTCCCAAAATCTCTGTTTTCGCCACCTCATGCATTCCGCTATATCGCTGTGATTTCGCGCACATCTCATAGCTTCCCCATATCGATGTGTTTTCGTGCACCTCTCATACCTTCCCCTATATCACTGTGTTTTCGCGCACCTCTCATAGCTTCCCCATATCGATGTATATTTGCGCACCTCTCATTGCTTCCTCTACATCGTTGTGTTTTCGAGCACCCCTCATATCTTCAAGTATATCGATGTGTTTTCACGCACCTATTGTAGCTTCCCCAATACCGATGTGTTTTCACGCGCCTCTCGTAGCTTCCCGTATATCGATGTATTTTTGTGCACCTCTCATAACTTCCCCAATATTGCTGTGTTTTCATGCACATCCCATAGCTTCCCCTACATTACTGTGTTTTTGCGCACCTCGCATACCTTCCCCTATTTTGCTGTTTCTTCACGCACCTCCCATAGCTTCCAAGTATTGCTGTGTTTTCGCGTGCCTCTCATACCTTCCCCTATATCGCTGTGTTTTTGCACACCTCCTATAGCTTCCCCTATATCGCTGTGTTTTCGCTCACCTCTTATAGCTTCCCCTATAGCGCCATGTTTTCGCGCACCTCTCATGGCTTCCCGCATATCGATGTGTTTTTGTGCACCTCTCATTCCATCCCCAATATCACTGTGTTTTCATGCACCTCGCATACCGTCCCATATATTGCTGTGTTTTCACGCACCTCCCATAGCTTCCACTATATTGCTCTGTTTTTGCGCACATCTCATACCTTCTGCTGTATCGCTGTGTTTTCGCACACCTCCCATAGCTTCCCCTATATAGCTGTGTTTTCGCGCACGTCTCAGAGCTTCCCCTATATTGATGTCTTTTCGCGCACCTGCCATAGCTTTCGCTATACGGCCGTGTTTTCGCCTCCCTCTTATACCTTCCCCTAAATCGCTATGTTTTCGTGCACCTCTCATACCTCCCCTATGTCGCTATGTTTTCGTGCACCTCTCATACCTTCCCCTATGTCGCTCTGTTTTCG
The DNA here is from genome assembly GCF_030028105.1 of Mobula birostris. Lineage (NCBI taxonomy): Eukaryota > Metazoa > Chordata > Chondrichthyes > Myliobatiformes > Myliobatidae > Mobula > Mobula birostris. Next base: position 49,756 of record NW_027278347.1, read on the forward strand.
TGCATGTCCCATACCTTCCCATATATCGCTGTGTTTTCGCACACCTCTCATACATTCCCCTACTTCGCCATGTTTTCACGCACCGCTCATACCTTCCTTTGTATCGGTGTGTTTTCGCGCACCTCGCATAGCTTCCCCTACATCGCTGTGTTTTTGCGCACTTCCCATAACTGCCCGATATCGTCCTGTTTTCACACACCTTCCATAGCTTCCCATATATCTCTGTCTTTTCGCGCACCTCTCATACCTTCTCCTATATCACCGTGTTTTCACGCTCCTAACATAGCTTCCCCTGTATCGCTGTGTTTTCGTGCACCTCTCATAGCTTCCCCATTATCGCTGTGTTTTTGCGCACCTCTCAAAGCTTCCCCTATATCGCTGTTTTCTCTTACCTCTCATACCTTCCTCTATATCATTGTGTTTTCACGCACCTCTCATACATTCCCGTATATTGCTGTGTTATCAAGCAGCTTTCATAGCTTCCCCTATATTGCTGTGTTTTCGCATACCTCCCATAGCTTCCGCCATATCACTGTTTTCGTGCACCTCTTATAGCTTGCCATATATGGCGATGTTTCACACACCTCTCATGGCGTCCCCTATATCGCCATGTTTCCACGCACCATTTCATAGCTTCTCCTATATCGCTGTGTTTTCACGCACTTCGCATACCTCTCCTATGTCGTCGTGTTTTCGTGCCCCGCTCATAGCTTCTCCTGCATCGATGTGTTTTTGCGCACTTCTCATAACTGCCCCTATAACACGTGTTTTCGCAGACCTCTCATAGATTCCCTTATATCGCTGTGCTTTCGCGCACCTCACATAACACCCACTATATTGATGTGTTTTCGCGCATCTCTCATACCTTCCGCTATATCGCTGTGTTTTCACGCACCTCCCACAGCTTCCCCTTTTTCGCTGTGTTTTCGCAGACCTCTCATAGTTTCCCATATATTGCGATGTTTTCGCGCACCTCTCATCGCTTTCCCCAAATCGCTGTGTTTTTGCGCACCTCTCATATCTTCCCCCATATAGCCGTGTTCTGGCGCACCTCTCATAGCATCCCCTATAGTGCTGTGTTTTCGCGCACCTCTCATACCTTGCACTATATCGTTGTGTATTTGCGCACCTCTCATATCTTCCACTATATTGATGTGTTTCGCGCACCTCTCGTAGCTTCCTCTCTATCGATGTGTTTTCGTGCACCTCTCATACCTTCCCCTATATCGCCATGTTTTGCTGACCTCTCATAGCTTCCCCTATATTGCTGTGTTTTCACCCACCTCGCATACCTTCCCCTATATTGATGTGTTTTCGCACACCTCTCATACTTTCCCCTATATCACTGTGTTTTCACGCACCTCCCATAGCTTCCCATTTTTTGCCGTGTTATCGCGCACCTCTGATAGCTTCCCATATATTACGATGTTTTCACGCACCTCTCATAACTTCCCCCAAATCGCTCTGTTTTCGTGCACATCCCACAGCTTCCCATATATCGCTGCGTTTTCGCACACCTCTCATACCTTCCGCTATATTGCTGTGTTTTCGCATGCCTATCATCCCTTCCCCTATATGGCTGTGTTTTCTTGCACCTCTCATACCGTCCCCTATATCGCTGCATTTTCATGCTCCTCTCATCACATCCCCTATATCGACGTGTTTTCAAGCACCTCTCATACCTTCACGTATATCGCCTTGTGTTTGCGCACCACCCATAGCTTCCCCTATATCACTCTGTTTTCGCTTACCTCGCATACCTTCCCCTATATCATTGTGTTTTTGCGCACCTCTCATACCTACCACTGTATCGATGTGTTTTCGCGCACCTCTCATACTTTCCCATATATCGCTGTGTTATCAAGCAGCTTTCATAGCTTCCCCTAAATTGCTGTGTTTTCGCATACCTCCCATAGCTTCCGCTTTCTCACTGTTTTCTCACGCCTCTCATAGCTTGCCATATATGGCGATGTTTTCACACACCTCTCATGGCTTCCCCTAGATCACTGCATTTTTACGCACCTCACATAGCGTCCATTATATTGCCATGTTTTCGCACACCTCTCATAGTTTCCCCTATATCGCTGTGTTTTCGTGCACCTCTGATACCTTCCCCTATATCGATCTGTTGTCGTGCACCTCCTATAGCTTCCCATATACCGCTGTGTTTTCGTGCACCTCTGATATCTTCCCCTATATGCCTCTGTATTTGCGCACCTCCCGTAGTTTCCCATATATCACTGCGTTTTCGCACACCTCTCATAGCTTCCCCTGCATCGCCGTGTTTTAGCGCACCTCTCACAGCTTCTCCTATATCGTTGTGTTTTTGCGGAAATCTCATACCTTCCACTATATCGATGTGTTCGCGCATCTCTCGTAGCTTCCCCTATATTGATGTATTTTCGCGCACCTGTCGTACCTTCCTCTATATCGCCGTGTTTTCGTGCACCTCTCATAGCTTCCCCTATATCACTGTGTTTTCGCCCAGCTCGCATACCTTCCCCTATGTCGTTGTGTTTTTGTGCACCTTTCATACCTGCCCTTATAACGCGTGTTTTCACAGACCTCTCATAGCTTCCCCTAAATTGCTGTTTTCGCGCACCTCACATATCTTCCACCATATTGATATGTTTTCACACACCTCTCATAACTTACCCTATATCGCTGTGTTTTCAAGCACATCCCATAGCTTCCTCTTTTTCGCCGTGTTTTCGCGCACCTCTCATAGCTTCCCATATAATGCAACGTTTTCGTTCACCTCTCATCGCTTTCCCCAAATCGCTGTGTTTTTGCGCACCTCTCATATCTTCCCCCATATTGCCGTGTTCTGGCGCACCTCGCATAGCTTCCCCTACATCGCTGCGTTTTCGCGAACCACTGATACATTCTCCTATATCACAGTGTTTTCATGCAGCTCCCATAGCTTCCTTTATATCGCCATGTTTTCGCGCACCTGGCATAGCTTCCCCAATATTGTTGTGTTTTCACACACCTCGCATAGGCTTCCCCAATATCGTTGTGTTTTCACACACCTCTCATAACTTCCCCTTTTTAACTGAGTTTTCACTCCTCTCTCATACCTTCCCCTATATCGACGTATTTCACACACCTCTCATAACTTCCTCTATATCGCTGTGTTTTCACGCACCTCCCATAGCTTCCACAACATAATCGTGTTTTTGCACACCTGTCTTACCTTCCCCTATATCGCTGTGTTTTCACTTACCTCTTATTGCTTCCTGTATATCGCCCTGTTTTCATGCACCTCTCAAATCTTTCCCATATTGCTGTGTTGTAGCATACCTCCCATAGCTTCCGCTATATCGCTGTTTTTTCACACCTCTCATAGCTTGCTATATATTGCGATGTTTTTGCGCACCTCTCATAGCTTCCCCTATAGCGCTGTGTTTTCGCACACCTCCCATACCTTCCCCTTATTGCTGTGTTTTTGTGCACCTTCCATAGCTTCCCAATTATGGCTGTGTTTTCGCGCATCACTCATACCTTCCTATGTATTGCTGTGTTTTTGCACACCTCCCATATATCCCCCAATATCATTGTGTTTTTGCACACCTCTCACACCTTCCCCTATATTGCCGTGTTTTCCTGTACCTCTAATATCTTCCCCTATATCGCTGTGTTATCAAGCAGCTCTCATAGCTTTCACTATATTGCTATGTTGTTGCGTACCTCCCATAGCTTCCGCTTTCTCGCTGTTTTCGCACACCTCTCATAGCTTGTCATATATTGCAATGTTATACCATCCCTTATATAGCCTTGTTTCTGCGCACCTCTCATACATTCCCTTATATCGCCATGTTTTCACGCACCTCTGATAACTTCCCCTATAACGCTGTGTTTTTGCGCACTTCCTATAGCTTCTCCTATATCGCTGTGTTTTCTCGCACTCCTCATACCTTCCCCTATATCACTCTGTTATCACGCACCTCCCATGGCTTCCCATATATTGCTGCGTTTTCGTGCACCTCTCATAGCTACCCCTATATCGCCGTGTTTTCGTACACCTCTCATACCGTCGTACATATTGCTAAGTTAACGGTCCCCTCTCATAGCTTCCCCTATATCGCCGTGTTTTCGCGCACCTCTCATAGCTTCCCTTATATCGCTGTGTTTTCGCACACCTCGCGTACCTTCCGCTATATCGTAGTGTTTTTGCGCAAATCTCATACCTTCCACTATATCGATGTGTTCGCGCATCTCTCGTAGCTTCCCCTGTATCGACGTCTTTTCGCGCACCTGTCATACCTTCCCCTATATCGCTGTGTTTTCTCGCACCTCTCATACCTTTCCAAATATCCCTCAGCTTTCGCGCACCTGCCGTAGCTTCCCATATATCACTGCGTTTTCACGCACCTCTCATAGCTATTCCTATATCACTATGTTTTTGCTCACCTCCCATAGCTTCCCCTACATCGCTGTGTTTTCGTGCACCTCTCATACCGTCGTACATATCGCTGGGTTAACGGTCTCCTCTCATAGCTTCCCCTATATCGCCGTGTTTTCGCGCATCACTCATAGCTTCCCCTATATCGCTGTGTTTTCACGCACCTCGCATACTTTCCCCTATGTCTTTGTGTTTTCGTGCACCTTTCGTAGCTTCCCCTGCATCGATGTGTTTACACGCACCTCTCATAGCTGCCCCTATAACGCGTATTTTCGCAGACCTCTCATAGCTTCCCCTATATCGCTGTGTTTTCGCGCACCTCACATACCTTCCACTACATTGATGTGTTTTCGTGTACCTCTCATTCCTTCTCCTATATCACTGTCTTTTCACGCACCACCCGTAGCTTCCCCTTTTTCGCCGTGATTTCGCGCACCTATCCTAGCTTCCCAGAAATTGCGATATTTTCACGCACCTCTCATCGATTTCCCCAAATCGCTGTGCTTTTGCACACCTCTCATATCTTCTCCCATATAACCGTGTTCTGGCACACGTCGCATAGCTTCCCCTACATCGATGTGTTATCACGCACCTCTCATTCCTTCTCCTGTATCGCTGTCTTTTCACGCACCACCCGTAGCTTCCCCTATATTGCTGTGTTGTCTTGCACCTGTCATACCTTCCCCTATATCGCCGTGTTTTCGCGCAGCTCGCATACCTTCCCTTATGTCGTTGTGTTTTCGTGCACCTCTCATTACTTCCACTATATCGATGTGTTTTCGCACACCTCCTATAGCTTCCCATATATCACTGTGTTCTCACACTCCTCGCATACCTACCCCTATATCACTGTGTTTTCACGCACGTCTCATATCTTCCCATATATTGCTGTGTTTTCTTGCACCTCCCACAGCTTCCGCTGTATTGCTGTGTTTTCACGCACATCTCATTCATTCCGCTGTATCACTGTGTTTTCGCACACCTCCCATAGCTTCCCCTATATTGCTGTGTTTTCGCTCACGTCTGAGAGCTTTCCATATATTGCTGTGTTTTCACGCACCTCCCATAGATTCCCCTATATCGCCATGTTTTCGCGCACCTCTCATACCTTTCCCTATATTGTTGTGTTTTTTCGCACCTCTCATACCTTCCACTATATCGATGTGTTTCGCGCACCTCTCGTAGCTTCCCCTGTATCGATGTGTTTACACGCACCTCTCAAAACTGCCCCTATATCGCCGTGTTTTTGCAGACCTCTCATAGCTTCCCCTATATCGTTGTGTTTTCGCGCACCTCGCATACCTTCCCCTTATAGCTGAGTTGTCGCGCACCTCCCATATCTGCCCCAATATAGCTGTGTTTTCGCGCACCTCTCATAACTTCTCCTGTATCTCTGTGTTTTCGCACACTTCCCATTGCTTCCCCTATATTGTCGTGTTTTCATGCACCTCTCATATTTTCCCCTATATCGCTGTGTTATCAAACGGCTCTCATAGCTTCCCCTATATTGCTGTGTTTTCGTATAACTCCCAAAGCTTCCGCCATATCGCTGTTTTTGCACACCTCTCATAGCTTGCCATATATTGTGATGTTTTCACACACCTCTCATAGCTTCCCCCACATCGCTGTGTTTTCATGCACCTCTCATACCGTTGCACATATCGCTGAGTTAACGGTCCCCTCTCATAGCTTCCCCTATATCGCCGTGTTTTTGCGCACCTCGCATACCTTCCCCTATGTCGTTTTGCTTTTGTGCACCTCTCGTAGCTTTTCCTGCATCGATGTGTTTTCGCGCATCTCTTTTAGCTGCCCCTATTACGCGTGTTTTCGCAGACCTCTCATAGCTTCCCCTATATCGCTGCGTTTTCGCGCACCTCACATACCTTCCACTATATCAATGTGTTTTCGCGTACCTCTCATACCTTCCCCTATATCGCTGTGTTTTCACGCACCTCCCATAGCTTCCCCTATTCGCTGTGTTTTCGTGCACCTCTCATACCGTCGCACATATCGCTGAGTTTACTGTCCCCTATCATAGCTTCCCCTGTATCGTCGTGTTTTCACGCACCTCTCATAGCTTCCCCTATATCGCCGTGTTTTAGCGCACCTCGCATACCTTCCCCTATGTCGTTGTGCTTTTGTGCACCTCTCGTAACTTTTCCTGCATCGATGTGCTTTCGCGCATCTCTTTTAGCTGCCCCTATTACGCGTGTTTTCGCAGACCTCTCATAGCTTCCCCTATATCGTTGCGTTTTCGTGCACCTCACATACCTTCCACTATATCGATGTGTTTTCGCGTACCTCTCATACCTTCCCCTATATCGCTGTGTTTTCACGCACCTCCCATAGCTTCCCCTATTCGCTGTGTTTTCGTGCACCTCTCATACCGTCGCACATATCGCTGAGTTTACTGTCCCCTATCATAGCTTCCCCTGTATCGCCGTGTTTTCGCGCACCTCTCATAGCTTCCCCTATATCGCTGTGTTTTCGCACACCTCGCATACCTTCCGCTATATTGTTGTGTTTTTGCGCAAATCTCATACCTTCCACTATGTCGATGTGTTTGCGCACCTCTCGTAGCTTCTCCTGCATCGATGTGTTTTCGCGCACCTGTCATACCTTCCCCTATATCGCTGTGTTTTCGTGCACCTCTCATAGCTTCCCCTATATCGCTGTGTTTTCGCACACCTCGCATACTTTCCGCTATATCGTTGTGTTTTCGTGCAGCTCGCATACCTTCCCCTGTGTCGTTGAGTTTTCGTGCACCTCTCGTAGCTTCTCCTGCATCGGTGTGTTTTCGCAGACCTCTCATAGCTTCCCGTATATCGCTGTGTTTTCGCGCACCTCACATAACTTCCACTGTATCGATGTGTTTTCGCGTACCTCTCAAAACTTCCCCTATAACGCTGTGTTTTCACGCACCTCCCATAGCCTCCCCTTTTTCGCCGTATTTTCGAGCACCTCTCCTAGCTTCGCATATATTGCGATGCTTTCGCGCACCACCTATCGCTTTTCGCAAATCGCTGTGTTTTTGCGCACCTCTCATAACTTCTTCCTTATAGCAGTGTTCTGGTGCACATCGCATAGCTTCCCCTACATCGCTGTGTTTTCACGCACCTCTCATAACTTCTCCTATATCGCCGTCTTTTCATGCACCTCCGGTAGCTTCTCCTATATTGCTGTGTTTTCTTGCACATGTCATACCTTGCCCTATATCGCTGTGTTTTCGCGTACGTCTCATAGCTTTCCCTATATCACTATGTTTTCGCTCATCTCCCATAGCTTCCCCTATATCACTGTGTTTTCATGCACCTCTCATACCTTCCCCTATATCGCTGTATTTTCACGCACCTCCCATAGCTTCCCCTTTTCGCCGTGTTTACGCGCACCTCTCATACCTTCCCCTATATCGCTGTGTTTTCATGCATCTCTCATTCCTTCTCCTATATCGCCGTCTTTTCACGCATCTCCCGTAGCTTCCCCTATATTGCTGTGTTTTCTTGCGCCTGTCATACACTCCCCTATATCGCCATGTTTTTGCTCACCTCCCATAGCTTCCCCTATATCGTTGTGTTTTCGTGCACCTCTCATACCGTCGCACATATCGCCGAGTTAACTGTCCCCTTTCATAGCTTCCCCTGAATCACCGTGTTTTCGCGCACCACTCATAGCTTCCCCTATATCGCTGTGTTTTCGTGCACCTTGCATACCTTCCACTATATCGTAGTGTTTTTGCGCAAATCTCATATCTTCCACTATATCGATGTGTTTTCGCGCACCTCTCACAGCTTCCCCTATATCGTTGTGTTTTCTCGCACCTCTCATACCTTCCCCAAAATCGCTCTGTTTTCGCGCACCTCCCATAGTTTCCCATATATCACTGTGTTTTCACGCTCCTCGCATACCTACCCCATATTACTGTGTTTTCACGCACGTCCCATGCCTTCCATATATTGCTGTGTTTTCTTGCACATCCCACAGCTTCCCCTGTGTTGCTGTGTTTTCGCGCACATCTCATACATTCCGTTATATCGCTGCGTTTTCGTGCACCTCTCATACCTTCCCATATATCGCTCTGTTGTCGTGCACCTCCCATAGCTTCCCATATATCGCTGCATTTTCTGACACCACTCATACCTTCCCCTACATCTCTGTGTTTTCATGCACATCTCATACTTTCTCATATAAAGCCGTGTTTTCATGCACCTCCCATAGCTTCCCATATATCACTGTGTTTTCTCGCACCTCTCATACCTTCCCCTATATCCCTCAGTTTTCGCACACCTCCCGTAGCTTCCCATATATCACTGCGTTTTCGTGCACTTCTCATAGCTATCCCTATATCGCTATGTTTTCGCTCTCCTCCCATAGATTCCCCTATATGGTTGTGTTTTGGTGCACCTCTTATACCGTCGAACATATCGCTGAGTTAACGGTCCCCTCTGATAGCTTCCCCTATATCACCGTGTTTTCATGCACCTCTCATAGCTTCCCCTATATTGCTGTATTTTCGCGCACCTCGCATACCTTCCGCTATATCGTTGTGTATTTGCTCAAATCTCATACCTTGCACTATATCGATGTGTTCACGCACCTCTCGTAGCTTCCCCTGTATCGATGTGTTTTCGCGCACCTGTCATAGCATCCCCTCTATCACTGTGTTTTCACGCACCTCGCATACTTTCCCCTATGTCTTTGTGTTTTCGTGCACCTTTCGTAGCTTCCCCTGCATCGATGTGTTTACACGCACCTCTCATAGCTGCCCCTATAACGCGTATTTTCGCAGACCTCTCATAGCTTCCCCTATATCGCTGTGTTTTCGCGCACCTCACATACCTTCCACTACATTGATGTGTTTTCCCGTACCTCTCATAACTTCCCCTACATCGCTGTGTTTTCACGCACCTCCCATAGCTTCCCCTTTTTCGCCGTGATTTCGCGCACCTATCCTAGCTTCCCAGAAATTGCGATATTTTCACGCACCTCTCATCGATTTCCCCAAATCGCTGTGCTTTTGCACACCTCTCATATCTTCTCCCATATAACCGTGTTCTGGCACACGTCGCATAGCTTCCCCTACATCGATGTGTTATCACGCACCTCTCATTCCTTCTCCTATATCGCTGTCTTTTCACGCACCACCCGTAACTTCCCCTATATTGCTGTGTTGTCTTGCACCTGTCATACCTTCCCCTATATCGCCGTGTTTTCGCGCAGCTCGCATACCTTCCCTTATGTCCTTGTGTTTTCGTGCACCTCTCATTACTTCCACTATATCGATGTGTTTTCGCGCACCTTTCATAGCTTCCCCATATCGCTGTGTTTTTTCGCACCTCTCATACCTTCCCCAAAATCGCTCTGTTTTCGACACCTCCTATAGCTTCCCATATATCATTGTGTTTTCACGCTCCTCGCATACCTACCCCTATATCACTGTGTTTTCATGCACGTCTCATATCTTCCCATATATTGCTGTGTTTTCTTGCACCTCCCACAGCTTCCGCTGTATTGCTGTGTTTTCACGCACATCTCATACATTCCGCTGTATCACTGTGTTTTCGCACACCTCCCATAGCTTCCCCTATATCGCTGTGTTTTCGCTCACGTCTGAGAGCTTTCCGTATATTGCTGTGTTTTCACGCGCCTCCCATAGATTCCCCTATATCGCCATGTTTTCGCGCACCTCTCATACCTTTCCCTATATTGTTGTGTTTTCATGCACCTCCCATATCTGCCCCAATATAACTGTGTTTTCGCGCACCTCTCATAACTTCTCCTGTATCTCTGTGTTTTCGCACACTTCCCATTGCTTCCCCTATATTGTCGTGTTTTCACGCAGCTCTCATATCTTCCCCTATATCACTGTATTATCAAACGGCTCTCATAGCTTCCCCTATATTGCTGTGTTTTCGTATACCTCCCAGAGCTTCCGCCATATCGCTGTTTTCGCACACCTCTCATAGCTTGCCATATATTGTAATGTTTTCGCACACCTCTCATAGCTTCCCCTAAATCGCTGTGTTTTCGCGCACCTCGCATAGCTTCCCCAATATCGTTGTGTTTTCGCGCACCTCTCACACCCTCCCTTTTTAGCTGAGTTTTCACTCATCTCTCATACCTTCCCCTATGTCGACATGTTTCATGCACCTCTTATACCTTCCCCTATATCACCGTATTTTCACGCACCTCCCCTAGCTTCCCATATATCGCTGTTTTTTTGCGTGCCTATCTTACCTTCCCCTATATCGCTGTGTTTTTGTGCACCTCCCATAGCTTCACCTATATCGCTGTTTTTTTTGCATGCCTATCATAACTTCCTCTATATCGTTGTGTTTTCGCGCACCTCTGATAGCTTCCCCTATATCGCTATGTTTTTGCGCACCTCCCACAGCTCCCTCGAAATCGCTGTGTTTTTGTGCACCTCTAATACCTTCCCCTATACCGTTGTGTTTTCACGCACATCTCATACCGTCCCTTATATCGCTGCATTTTCGCCCACCTCTCGTCGCTTCCCCTATATCGAACTGTTTTCAAGCACCTCTCATACATTTACGTATATCACCGTGTGTTCGCGCACCTCCCATAGCTTCCCCTATATCACTGCTTTTTCACGCACCTCCCATACCTTCCCCTATATCGCTGTGTTTTCGCAGACCTCTCATACCTTCCCCTATATTGCTGTGTTTTAGTGCACCTCTCATATCTTCCTCATATGGCTGTGTTTTCACGAGCCTCCCATAGCTTCCTCTATATCACCCTGTTTTCATGCACCTCACATAGCTTCCCCTATATCGTTGTGTTTTCGCGCACCTCTCATAACTTCCTCTATGTCGCTGTGTTTTTGCTGACCTCTCATAGCTTTGCCTATATCGCCGTGTTCTCGCACACCTCTCACACCTTCCCCTTTTAAGCTGAGTATTCGCTCATCCCTCATACCTTCCCCAATAGTGACGTGTATTCACGCACCTCTCATACATTCCCCTATATCGCCGTGTTTTCGCACAGGTCCCATATCTTCCTCTATATAGCCGTGTTTACTCACACGTATCATATATTACACTATAGTGCTGTGTTTTTGCGCACCTCCCATACCTTCCCCAACATGGCTGTGTTATCGCACACCTCTCATAACTTCTCCTGTATTGCTCTGTTTTCACACACTTCCCATAGTTTCCCCTATATCATTGTGTTTTCACGCACCTATCATATCTTCCCCTATATCGCTGTGTTATCAAACGGCTCTCATAGCTTCCCCTATATTGCTATGTTTTTGTATGCCTCCCATAGCTTTCGCACACCTCTCATAGCTTGCCATATATTGTAATGTTTTCGCTCACCTCTCATAGCCTCCCCTAAATCGTTGTGTTTTCGCGCACCTCGCATAGCTTCCCCAATATCGTTGTGTTTTCGCGCACCTCTCATACCTTCCCTTTTTAGCTGAGTTTTCACTCATCTCTCATACCTTCCCCTACGTCGACGTGTTTCACGCACCTCTTATACCATCCCCTACATCGCCGTATTTTCACACACCTCCCCTAGCTTCGAATATATATCGCTGTTTTTTTGCATGCCTATCATACCTTCCCCTATATCGTTGTGTTTTTGCGCACATCCCATAGCTTCACCTATATCGCTGTTTTTTTGCGTGCCTATCATACCTTCCTCTATATCGCTGTGTTTTCGCAAACCTCTGATAGCTTCCCCTATATCGCTATGTTTTTGCGCACCTCCCACAGCTTCCTCGAAATCGCTGTGTTTTTGTGCACCTCTAATACCTTCCCCTATATCGTTGTGTTTTCACGCACATCTCATACCGTCCCCTATATCGCTGCATTTTCGCCCACCTCTCGTCGCTTCCCCTATATCGAACTGTTTTCAAGCACCTCTCATACATTTACGTATATCACCGTGTGTTCGCGCACCTCCCATAGCTTCCCCTATATCACTGCTTTTTCACGCACCTCCCATACCTTACCCTATATCGCTGTGTTTTCACGCACCTTGCATATCTTCCCTTGTATGTTGTGTTTTTACGCATCTCTCATACCTTCCCCTATATCATTGTGTTTTCGCACACCTCTCATAACTGCCCCTATATCGCCGTGTTTTTGCAGACCTCTCATAGCTTCCCCTATATCACCGTGTTTTCGCGCACCTCGCAGTTTCCCCTTATTGCTGAGTTTTCGCGCACCTCCCATATCTGCCCCAATATGGCTGTGTTTTCACGCACCTCGCATATCTTCCCTTGTATTGTTGTGTTTTTACGCATCTCTCATACCTTCCATTACATCGATGTGTTTCGCGCACCTGTCATAGCTTCCCCTATATCATTGTGTTTTCGCACACCTCTCATAACTGCCCCTATATCGCCGTGTTTTTGCAGACCTCTCATAGCTTCCCCTATATCACTGTGTTTTCGTGCACCTCGCATAGTTTCCCCTTATCGCTGAGTTTTCGCGCACCTCCCATATCTGCCCCAATATGGCTGTGTTTTCGAGCACCTCTCATAACTTCTCCTGTATCACTGTGTTTTCGCATACTTCCCATTGCTTCCCCTATATTGTCGTGTTTTCACGCACCTCTCATATCTTCCGCTATATTGCTGTGATATCAAACAGTTCTCATAGCTTCCCCAATATTGTTGTGTTTTTGTATACCTCCCAGAGCTTCTGGCATATCGCTGTTTTCGCACACTTCTCATAGCTTGCCATATATTGTGATGTTTTCGCACACCTCTCAAAGCTTCCCCAAAATCGTTGTATTTTCGTGCACCTCTCATACCTTCTCCTTTTTAGCTGAGTTTTCACTCATCTCTCATACCTTCCCCTATGTCGACGTGTTTCAAGCACCTCTCATACCTTCCCCTATATCGCCGTATTTTCAAGCACCTCCCATAGCTTCCCATATATCGCTGTGTTTTTGCGCACCTCCCATAACTTCCCCTATATCGCTGTTTTTTTGCGCACCTCCCACAGCTTCCTCGAAATGCTGTGTTTTTGTGCACCTCTAACACCTTCCCCTTTACCGTTGTGTTTTCACGCACATCTCATACCATCCCCTATATCGCTGCATTTTCACTCACCTCTTGTCGCTTCCCCTATATCGACCTGTTTTCAAGCACCTCTCATACATTTACGTATATCACGGTGTGTTCGCGCACCTCCCATAGCTTCCACTATATCACTGCTTTTTCGCGCACCTCTCATACCTTCCCCTATATCGCCGTGTTTTGGCGCACCTCTCATAGCTTCCCCTATATTGCTGTGTTTTCGCGCACCTCACATACCTTCCCCTATATCGCCGTGTTTTCGCGCACCTCTCATACCTACCACTATATCGTCGTGTTTTCGCAGACCTCTCATACCTTCCCCTATATTGCAGTGTTTTAGTGCACCTTTCATATCTTCCTCATATGGCTATGTTTTCACGCACCTCTCATAGCTTCCTCTATATCACCCTGTTTTCCTTAACCTAGCATAGCTTCCCCTATATCGTTGTGTTTTCGCGCACCCCTCATAACTTCCACTGTTGCTGTGTTTTTGCTGACCTCTCAGAGCTATGCCTATATCGCCGTGTTCTACCGCACCTCTCAAACCTTCCCCTTTTTAGCTGAGTATTCGCTCATCCCTCATACCTTCCCCTATATCGACGTGTTTTCATGCAACTCTCATACCTTCACATACATCGCCGTGTTTTCACGCACATCCCTTAGCTTCGCCAATATCACTGTGTTTTCGCGCACCTCTCATACATTCACCTATATCGCTGTGTTTTCTCGCACATCCCATACCTTCCCATATTTTGCTCAGTTTCCGCGCACCTCCCATAGCTTCCCATATATCGCTGCGTTTTCGCGGACCTCTCATAGCTTCCCCTTATAGCTGTGTTTTCGCGCACCTCGCATACCTTCACCTTTATCGCCGTGTTTTCATGCACCTCTCATAGCTTCCCCTATATCGATGTGTTTACACACAGCTCTCATACCTTCCCCATATTGCTGTGTTTTTGCGCACCTCTCATAGCTTCCCGCATATCACTGTCTTTTTGCACACCTCTCATACCTACCACTATATCGCCATGGTTTCGCAGACCTCTTATACCTTCCCCCACATTGCTGTGTTTTAGTACACCTCTCATAACTTCCTCATATTGCTGTGTTTTCATGCACCTCCCCTAGCTTCCCCTATATCGCTGTGTTTTCGTGCACCTCTCATACCTTCCCCTATATCGCAGTGTTTTCGCGCACCTGTCATACATTCTCCTATATCGCAATGTTTTCGCGCACCTCTCATACCTTCCACTATATCGCAGTGTTTTCTCGCAAGTCCCATACCTTCCCATACTTTGCTCAGTTTCCGCGCACCTCCCATAGCTTCCTGTATATCGCCGTGTTTTTGCGAACTTCTCATATATTCCACTATAGTGCTGTGTTTTCTCGCACCTCCCATACCTTCCCCTATATCACTCTGTTATCGTGCACCTCCCATAGCTTCCCATATATTGCTGCATTTTCGCTCACCTCTCATAGCTTCCCCTATATCGTCGTGTTTTCGCGCACCTCTCATACATTCCCCTACATCACCATGTTGTTGCGCACCGCTCATAGCTTCCGCTATATCGCAGTGTTATCACGCACCTCTCATACCTTCCCCTATATTGCTGTGTTTTCGCCTCCCTCTCATATCTTCCCCTAAATCACTGTGTTTTCACACACCTCCCATAGCTTCCCCTTATCGCTGTGTTTTTGCACACCACCCATAGCTTCCCCTATATCGCTGTGTTTCCACGCACCTCTCATAGCTTCCCCTATATCGCTGTGTTTTCGCACACCTCCAATAGCTTCCCCTATATCGCTGTGTTTGGCGCACCACCAATAGCTTCCCCTATATCGTTGTGTTTTTGCTCACCTCTGATAGATTTGCCTATATCGCAGTGTTCTCACGCATCTCTCATACCTTCCCTTTTTTAGCTGAGTTTTCGCTCATTTCTCATACCTTCTCCTATATTGCCGTGTTTTTGCGCACCTCTCATACATTCCACTATATCGCTGTGTTTTCACGCACCTCTCGTAGCTTCCCATATGTCGTTGTGTTTTCACCGGCCTCTCATACCTTCCCTTACATCGCTGTGTTTTTGTGCACCTCTCATACGTTCCCCTATATCAGTGTGTTTTCACCTACCTTTCATTGCTTCCCCTACATCGTTGTGTTTTCATGCACCTCTCATACCTTCAAGTATATCGATGTGTTTTCGCGCACCTCTCGTAGCTTCCCCAATATTGATGTGTTTTCGCGCTCCTGTCATACCTTCCCCCATATCGCTGTCTTTTCGCGCAGCTCTTATAGCTTCTCCTATATCGCGGTGTTTTTGTGCACCTCTCATATCTTCCCCTATATAGCTGTGTTTTCGCTGACCTCTCATAACTTCCCCTGAATCACTGTGTTTTCGCCTCCCTCTTGTACCTTCCCCCTAAATCGCTGTGTTTTCGCGCACCTCCCATAGCTTTCCCTATATCACCGTCTTTTCGCGCACCTCTCATACATTCCCTGATAGCGCTGTATTTTCGCGCACCTTACATACATTCTCCTTATCACTGTTTTTTCGCACACCTCCTATACCTTCCCCAATATGGCTGTGTTTTCGCCTGCCTCTCATAACTTCCCCTGTACCGCTGTGTTTTTGCACACTTCCCATAGTTTCCCCTATATCGCTGTGTTTTCGGGCAGCTCTCATAGCTTCCCTTATATCGTTGCGTTTTCACGCACGTTTCATCGCTTCCCATATATCGACGTGTTTTCACACACCTCTTATTCCTTCACGTATATCGCCGTGTTTTCGCGCACCTCTCATACATTCTCCTGCATTGCTGTGTTTTCGCACACGTCCCGTACCTTCCCATATATTGCTGTGTTTTCGCGCACCTTCCATAGCTTCCGCTATAGCTCTGTGTTTTCTGGCACCTCCCAAGAGCTTCCCCTATATCAACGTGTTTTTACACACCTCTCATTCCTTCATGTATATCGCTGTGTTTTTGCGCACTTCCCATAGCTTCCCCTATATCACTGTGCTTTCACGCAGCTCTTATACCATCCCCTATATCGCTGTGTATTTGCGCACCACCCATACCTTCCCCTATATCGCTGTATTTTCGGACACCTCCCATACCTTCCCGTATAGCGCATTGTTTTCGCGCACCTCTCATATATTCCCCTTTAGCGCTGTGTTTTCGTGCACCTCTCATAGCTTTCCCAAAATCTCTGTGTTTTTGCGCACCTCTCATACATTCCACTATATCGCTGTGTTTTGGTGCACCTCTCATAAATTCCCCATATCGATGTGTTTTCGCGCACCTCTCATACCTTCCCCTACATCACCGTGTTTTCACGCACCTCCCATAGCTTCCCATATATCGCTGTGTTTTCGCAGACCTCTCATAACTTCCTCTATATTGCTGTGTTTTGACGCACCTCCCATAGCTTCCCATATATTGCTGTGTTTTCGTGCACCTCTCATAGATTTCCCTATATCTTTGTGTTTTCACGCACTTCTCATACCTTCCACTATATCGCTGTGTTTTCGCGCACCTCTCGTAGATTCCCCAATATTAATGTGTTTTCATGCACATCCCATAGCTTCCCCTATTTTGCCGTGTTTTCACTCACCTCCCATAGCTTCCCATGTATCGCTGTTTATTCGCGTGCCTGTCATACTTTCCCCTATATCGCTGTGTTTTTGCGCACCTTTGATAGCTTCCCCTATATCGCTGTGTTTTGGCGAAAACCTATAGATTCTTCTATATCGCAGTGTTTTTGCTCACCTCTCATAGATTTGCCAATATCGCCATGTTTTCACTCACCTCTCATACCTTCCACTATATTGCTGTGTTTTCGGGCACCACCAACAGCTTCCCCTATTTCGTTGTGTTTTCACGCACCTCTCATCGTTTCCCCTATATCGCTGTGATTTTGTGCACCTGCCATACATTCCCCTATATGGCCATGTTTTCGCGCACCTCTCTACATTCCCCTATATTGCCATGTTTTTGCGCACCTCTCATAGCTTCCCCTATATCGCTGTGCATTTGCGCACCTCTCATACCTTCCCCTATAGAGCTGCGTTTTCTCTCACCTCTCATAACTTCCCCTATATCACCATGTTTTCGCGCACTTCTCATACATTCCCCTTCATCGCCATGTTTTCACGCACCTCTCATACCATCCACTATATCGCTGTGTTCTCGGGCACCTCTCATAGCTTCCCGTATATTGCGATGTTTTCGTGCACTTCTCATAGATTCTCCTAAATCGCTTTGTTTTTGTTGAACTCTCATAGCTTCCCCTATAGTCTGTATTTTCGCTCAACTCTTATAGCTGCCCCATAACACCGTGTTTTCGCGCACCTCTCATATCTTCCCCTATACAGCTGTGTTTACACTCACCTCTCATAACTTCCCCTGTATCGCCGTGTTTTCGCTCACCTCTCCTACTTTCAACTACATCGCTGTGTTTTTGTGCACCACTCATAACTTGGCCTATACTGCTGTGTTTTTGTTCAACTGTCATAACTTCCCCTGTATCGCCATGTTTTCGTGCACCTCTCATACCTTCAACTATATAGCTGTGTTTTCGCGCACGTCCCATACCTTCCCATATATAGCTGTGTTTTCGCGCACCTCCCATAGCTTCCCCTATATCACTGTGCTTTCGCGCAGCTCTTATACCATCCCCTATATCGCTGTGCTTTTGCACACCACCCATACCTTCCCCTATATCTCTGTATTTTCGGACACCTCTCATACATTCTGCTGCATCGCTGTGTTTTCACGAATGTTCTGTTCCTTCCCCTATATTGCTGTTTTCGCGCACATCTCATACCTTCTGCTGTATCGCTGTGTTTTCGCAAATCTCCTATAGTTTCCCCTATATAGCTGTGTATTCGCGCATGACTCAGAGCTTCCCCTATATTGCTGTGTTTTGGCACATTTCCCTTAGCTTCCTCTATATCGCTGTGTTTTCGCCTCCCTCTTATATTTTCCGTAAATCGCTGTGTTTTCGCACACCTCCCATAGCTTCCTCAGTATCGCCGTCTTTTTGCACACCTCTCGTACATTCCCTTATAGCGCTGTATTTCTGCGCACCTCCCATACATTCTCCTTATCGCTGCTTTTCGCGTACCTCCCATACCTTCCCCAATATGGCTGTGTTTTCGCACACCTCTCATACCTTCCCCTGTATCGCTGTGTTTTCGCACAATTCCTATAGTTTCCCCTCTATCGCTGTGTTTTCGGGCACCTCTCATAGCTTCCCCTATATCGCTGCGTTTTCATGAACCTCTCATCGCTTCCCATATATCAACGTGTTTTCACACACCTCTTACTCCTTCACGTATATCGCCGTGTTTTCGCGCACCTCTCATACGTTCTCCTGCATCGCTGTGTTTTCGCACACGTCCTGTGCCTTCCCATATATTGCTGTGTTTTCGCGCACCTTCCATAGCTTCCCCTATATAGCTGTGTTTTCTTGCACGTCTCAGAGCTTCCCCTATATTGACGTGTATTCACGCACCTCCCATAGCTTCCCCTATATCGCCATCTTTTTGCGCACCTCCCATACATTCCTCTTATCACTGTGTTTTCGCGCACCTCTCAAACCTTCCTCTGTGTTGCTGTGTTCTTGCACACCTCCCATAGCATCCCCTATATCACTGTGTTTTTGCTCACCTCTCATAGCTTCCCCTATATCGCCGTGTTTTCGCGCACCTCTCATGTCTTCACCTAGATCGCTATGTTTTCGCTCCTCTCAATACTTCCCCTATATCGCTGTGTTTTCTCACACATCTGATACATTTTGCCGTATCGCCGTGTATTCGCACACCTCTCATAATTTCCCCTATATCACCATTTTCTCGCACACCTCTCATACCTTCCCCATATCACTGTGTTTTCGCGCACGTCCCATTGCGTCCCCTATATTGCTGTGTTTTCGCGCACCTCTCATCAGTTCCCCTATATCAATGTGTTTTTACATACCTCTCATTCCTTCATGTATATCGCTGTGTTTTCGCGCACCTCCCATAGCTTCCCCTATATCACTGTGCTTTCGCGCAGCTCTCATACCATCCGCTATATCGCTGTGTTTTTGTGCACCATCCATACCTTCCCCTATATCGCTGTATTTTTGGACACCTCCCATACCTTCCCCTATAGCGCTTTGTTTTCGCGCACCTCTCATATATTCCCCTTTAGCACTGTTTTCGTGCACCTCTCATAGCTTTCCCAAAATCTCTGTGTTTTCATGCACCTCTCATACATTCCACTATATCGCTGTGTTTTTGCGCACCTCTTGTAGCTTCCCCATATCGATGTGTTTTCGCGCACCTCTCGTACCTTCCCCTACATCGCCATCTTTTCACGCACCTCCTGTAGCTTCCCCTACATCGCCGTGTTTTCACGCACCTCCCATAGCTTCCCATATATCGCAGTGTTTTTGCGCACTTGTCATAGCTTCCCATATATTGCGAGGTTTTCGCACACTTCTCATAGGTTCCCCCAAATCGCTGTATTATTGTGCACCTCTCATCCTTTCCCCGATATCACTGTAATTTCACGCACCTCCCAAGGCTTCCCCCATATCGCCGTGTTTTCGCACACCTCACATAACTTCCCCTATATTGCTGTGTTTTCTCGCACCTCTCATGTCTTCCCCAATATCGCTATGTTTTTGTGCACCGCCCATAGCTTCCCATATATCGCTGTGTTTTCGTGCACCTCTCATAGATTTCCCTATATCTCTGTGTTTTCGCGCACTTCTCATACCTTCCACGATATCGCTGTTTTCGCGCACTTCTCATACCTTGCATTATATCGCTGTGTTTTCGCGCACCTCTCGTAGCTTCCCCAATATCAATGTGTTTTCATGCACATCCTATAGCTTCCCCTATTTCGCTGTGTTTTCACTCACCTCCCATAGCTTCCCATGTATCGCTGCTCATTCGCGTACCTCTTATACTTTCCCCTTTATCACTCTGTTTTCACGCACCTCCCATAGTTTCCCGTATATCGCTGTGTGTTTTTGCGCACCTTTGATAGCTTCCCCTATATCGCTGTGTTTTGGTGAAAACCTATAGCTTCTATATCGCAATGTTTTTGCTCACCTCTCATAGATTTGCCAATATCGCCATGTTTTCGCGCACCTCTCATACCTTCCCCTATATTGCTGTGTTTTCGAGCACCTCCCACAGCTTCCCTTATTTTGTTGTGTTTTCACGCACCTCTCATCACTTCCCCTATATCGCTGTAATTTTGTGCACCCGCCATACATTCCCCTACATTGCCGTGTATTTGCGCACCTCTCATAGCTTCCCCTATATCGCTGTGCATTCGCACACCTCTCATACCTTCCCCATCGAGCTGCGTTTTCTCTCACCTCTCATAACTTCCTCTATATCGTCGTGTTTTTGCGCACTTCTCATACATTCCCCTTCATCGTCATGTTTTCGCGCACCGCTCATGCCTTCCTCTATATCGGTGTGTTATCGCGCACCTCGTATAGCTTCCCCTATATCGCTGTGTTCTCGGGCACCTCTCATAGCTTCCCCTATATCGCTGTGTTTTCGCGCACCTCTCATACCTTCAACTATATTGCTGTGTTTTCGTGCACCACTCATAACTTTCCCTATACTGCTGAGTTTTCACTCACCTGTCATAACTTCCCCTGTATCGCCATGTGTTCGTGCATCTCTCATACCTTCAACTATATAGCTGTGTTTTCACGTACGTCCCATTCCATCCCATATATTGCTGTGTTTTTGCGCGCCCCCCCTAGCTTCCCCTATATTGCTCTGCTTTTGCGAACATCTCATGCCTTCTGCTGTATCGCTGTATTTTCGCACCTCTCATTGCTTCCCCTATATCGCTATGCTTTTGCGCACGTCTCAGAGCTTCCCCTATATTGTTGTGATTTCGTGCAGCTACCATAGCTTCCGCGCTATCGCTGTGTTTTCGCTTCCCTCTCATACCTACACATAAATTGCTGTGTTTTCATGCACCTCCCATAGCTTCCCCTATATCGCCGAGTTTTTGTGCTCCTCCCATACATTCTCCTATAGCGCTGTGTTTTCGTGCATCTCTCAAAGCTTTCCCAAAAGCTTTCCCAAAAGCTCTATGCTTCTGTGCACCTCCCATAGCTTCCCATATATAGCTGTGTTTTCACCGGCCTCTCATACCTTCCCCTTTGCCACTGTGTTTTCGTGCACCTCTCATATATTCACCTATAGCATTGTGTTTACGTGCACCTCTCATAGCTTTCCCAAAATCTCTGTGTTTTCACGCACCTGTCATACATTCCACTATATCACTGTGTTTTCACGCACCTCTCGTTGGTTCCCATATGTCGCTGTGTTTTCACCGGCCTCTCATACCTTCCCTTACATCGCTGTGTTTTCGCGCACCTCTTATACCTTCCCCTATATCGCTGTGTTTTGGCTTACCTTTCATTGCTTCCCCTACATCTTTGTGTTTTCGTGCACCACTCATACCTTCAAGTATATTGATGTGTTTTCGCGCACTTCTCGTAGCTACTCCAATATCGATGTGTTTTCGCGCTCCTGTCATACCTTCCCCCATATCGTTGTATTTTCACACACCTCTCATATCTCCTCCTATATTGCCATGTTTTCTCGCACTCCTCATGCCTTCCTCTATATTGCTCTGTTTTTGTGCACCGCCCATAGCTTCCCATATATCACTGTGTTCTCGCGCAAATCTCATAGGTATCCCTATATTTCTGTGTTTTCGCGCACTTCTTATAGCTTCCCCTATATCGCCGTGTTTTCACGCACCTCTCATATCTTCCCCTATATAGCTGTGTTTTCGCTCACCTCTCATAACTTCCCTTGAATCGCTGTGTTTTTGCGCACCTCCCAAACATTCTGCTGCATCGCTGTGTTTTCACGACCGTCCCCTAACTTCCCATATATTGCTGTGTTTTCGCACACCTCCCATAGCTTCGCCTATATAGCTGTGTTTTCGCGCATGTCTCAGAGCTTTCCCTATATTGCTGTGTTTTGGCGCACTTCCCTTAGCTTCCCCTATATCGCTGTGTTTTCGCCTCCCTCTTATACCTTCCCCTAAATCACTGTGTTTTCGCGCACCCCCCCATAGCTTCCCCTATATCGCCATCTTTTCACGCACCTCTCTACATTCCCTTATAGCGCTGTGTTTTCGTGCACCTCTCATACCTTCCCCTGTATTGCTGTGCTTTTGCACACTTCCCATAGTTTCCCCTATATCGCTGTGTTTTTGGGCACCTCTCATAGCTTCCTCTATATCGCTGCATTTTCACGCACCTCTCACCACCCCCCATATATCAACGTGTTTTCACACACCTCTTATTCCTTCATATATATCACCATGTTTTCGCGCACCTCTCATACATTCCCCTTATCACTGTGTTTTCGCGCCCGCCCCTCCCATATCTTCCCCTATATTGCTGTGTTTTTGCGCACATCTCATACATTCTGCTGTATCGCTGTGTTTTCGCACACCTTCCATACCTTCTCCTATATAGCTGTGTTTCCTCGCACGTCTCAGTGCTTCCGCTATATTGCTGTGTATTCGCGCACCTCCCAGAACTTCCCCTATATTGCCATCTTTTCGCGCACCTCTCATACATTTCCCTATAGTGCTGTGTTTTCGCGTACCTCCCATACATTCCCCTTATCGCTGCATTTTCGCGCACCTCTCATCGGTTCCGCTATATCAATGTCTTTTTACACACCTCTCATTCCTTCAAGTATATCGCTGTGTTTTCGCGCACCTCCCATAGCTTCCCCTATATTACTGTGTTTTCGCGCACCTCTCAAAACTTCCCCTGTGTTGCTGTGATTTTGCACACCTCAAATAGCGTCCCCTATATCGCTGTGTTTTCGGGCACCTCTCATAGCTTCCTCTATATTGCTGTGTTTTTGCACACCACCCAAAGCTTCCTCCATATCGTTGTGTCTTTGTGCACCTCTCATACCTTCCACTGAATCACTGGGTTTTCGTGAAACCTCGCATACCGTCCCCTATATCGCTGCGTTTTCGCGCACCTCTCATCGGTTCCCCTATATCAACGTGTTTTTACACATCTCTCATTCCTTCATGTACATCGCTGTGTTTTCACGCACCTCCCATAGCTTTCCCTATATCACTGTGCTTTCACGCAGCTCTCATACCATCCCCTATATCGCTGTGTTTTTGCGCACCTCCCATACCTTCCCCAATAGTGCCTTGTTTTCACGCACCTCTCATATATTCCTCTTTAGCGCTGTGTTTTCATGCACCTCTCAGAGCTTTCCCAAAATCTCTGTATTTTCGCGCACCTCTCGTAGCTTCTCCATATCGATGTGTTTTCGCGCACCTCTCATACCATCACCTACATCGCCGTGTTTTCACGCACCTCCCATAGCTTCCCATATATCGCTGTGTTTTCGCAGACCTCTCATAACTTCCCCTATATTGCTGTGCTTTCGCGCAGCTCTCATACCTTCCCCTATATAGCTGTGTTTTGACACGCCTGCCATAGCTTCCCATATATCGCTGTGATTTTGCGCGCCTCCCATATCTTCCCCAATATGGCTGTGTTTTCACGCACCTCTCAAACCTCCCATTGTGTTGCTGTGTTTTTGCACAGCTCCCATACATTCCCCTATAACACTGTGTTTTCGCGCATCTCCCAAAGCTTCCCCTATATCGTTGAGTTTTCGCACACCTGCCATACCGTCCCCTATATCGCTGTGTTTTCGCGCACCTCTCATCGGTTCCCCTATATGAATGTGTTTTTACACACCTCTCATCCCTTCATGTATATCGCTGTGTTTTCGCGCACCTCCCATAGCTTTCCATATATCACTGTGTTTTCACGCACCTCTCAAACCTTCCCCTGTGTTGCTGTGTTTTTGCACACCTCCCATAGCGTCCCCTACATCGCTGCGTTTTTGTGCACCTCTCATAGCTTCCCCTATATTGCTGTGTTTTCGCACACTACAAAAAGCTTCCTCTATATCGTTGTGTTTTTGCGCACCTCGCACACCATCCCCTATATTGCTGTGTTTTCGCGCACCTCTCATGGGTTCCCCTATATCAACGTGGTTTTACACACCTCTCATTCCTTCAAGTATATCGCTGTGTTTTTTTGTGCACCTCCCATACCTTCCCCTATATCGCTGTATTTTCGGACACTTCCCATACCTTCCCCTATAGCGCCTTGTTTTCACGCACCTCTCATATATTCCCCTTTAGCACTGTGTTTTCGTGCACCTCTCATAGCTTTCCCAAAATCTCTGTGTTTTCGCGCACCTCTCATACATTCCACTATATCGCTGTGCTTTTGCGCACCTCTCGTAGCTTCCCCATATCGATGTGTTTTAGCGCACCTCTCATACGTTCCCGTACATCGCCGTGTTTTCACGCAACTCCCATAGCTTCCCATACATCGCTGTGTTTTCGCAGACCTCTCATAACTTCCCCTATATTGCTGTGCATTAGCGCATCTCTCATCGCTTCCCCTATATTGACGTGTTTTCACACACCTATCATTCCTTCACGCATATCGCCATGTTTTCGCGCACCTCCCATAGCTTCCCCTATATCACTTTGTTCTCACGCAGCTCTCATACCTTCCCCGATATCGCTGTAATTTGGGACATCTCCCATAGCTTCCCCTATATCGCCGTGTTTTCACGCACTTCTCATGTATTTCCCTATAGTGCTGTGTTTTCGCGCACCTCTCATAGCTTTCCCAAAATCTCTGTTTTCGCGCACCTCTCATACATTCCACTATATCGCTGTGTTTTCGCGCACCTCTCGTAGCGTCCCCATATCGATGTGTTTTAGCGCACCTCTCATATGTTCCCCTACATCGCCGTGTTTTCACGCACCTCCCATAGCTTCCCATACATCGCGTGTGTTTTCGCAGACCTCTCATAACTTCCCCTATATTGCTGTGCATTAGCTCACCTCTCATACCTTCCCCTATATAGCTGTGTTTTGACGCACCTCCCATACCTTCCCATATATCGCAGTGTTTTCGTGCACCTGTCATAGCTTCCCATATATTGCAAGGTTTTCGCACACTTCTCATAAGTTCCCCCAAATCGCTGTGTTTTCGCGCACCTCCCATAGCTTCCCCTATATCGCTGTGTTTTTGCTCACCTCTCATAGCTTTGCCTACATTGCCGAGTTCTCGCACACCTTTTATACCTTCCCCTTTTTAGCTGAGTTTTTGCTCATCTCTCGTAGCTTCCCCTATATCGCTGTGTTTTCATTCACCTCTGATACCTTCCCCTATATCGTTGTGTTTTCGCACAGCTCTTATACCTTCCCCGATATCATTGTGTTTTCGTGCATCTCTCATACCTAACCCTATATTTACTGTGTTTTCACGCACCTCGCATACCATCCACCTATATCGCTGTGTTTTCGCGCACCTCTCATACCTTACCCTAAATCATTGCTTTTTCACGCACCTCTCATACCTTCCTCTATATCGCCGTGTTTTCCCGCACCTCCCACAGCATCCCCAAAATCGCTGTTTTCGCGCAGCTCATGTACCTTCCTCTATATCACTCTGTTTTTGCGCACCTCACATAGCTTCCCCCTATACCTTCCCCTGTATCGCCGCGTTTTCGCGCACCTCGCATACATTCTCCTATATCACCATGTTCTAACGCACCTCCCATAGCTTCCCCTATATCGCTGTGTTTTCTCGCACCTCTCTTACCTTCCCTTATATCGCTATGTTTTCGCGCAACTCCAATAGCTTCCAATATATCACTATGTTTTCGCACACCTCCCATAGCTTCCCCTATATCGCTGTGTTTTCTCGCAGCTCTCATAGCTTCCACTATATCGCTGTGTTTTCCCGCACCTCTGATACCTTGCCCAATATGCCTGTGTTTTCGTGCATCTCTCATACCCATCCCTATATCACTGTGCTTTCACGCACCTCGCATACCATCCACCTATATCGTTGCATTTTCGCACACCTCTCATCGCTTCCCCTATATTGACATGTTTTCACACACCTCTCATTCCTTCATGCATATCGCCGTGTTTTCGCGCACCTCCCATAGCTTCCCCTATATCACTTTGTTCTCACGCAGCTCTCATACCTTCCCCGATATCGCTGTAATTTGGGACACCTCCCATAACTTCCCCTATAGCGCCGTGTTTTCACGCACTTCTCATATATTCCCCTATAGTGCTATGTTTTCGCGCACCTCTCATAGCTTTCCCAAAATCTCTGTTTTCGCGCACCTCTCATACATTCCACTATATCGCTGAGTTTTCGTGCACCTCTCGTAGCTTCCCCATATCGATGTGTTTTAGTGCACCTCTCATACGTTCCCCTACATCGCCGTGTTTTCACGCACCTCCCATAGCTTCCCATACATCGCTGTGTTTTCGCAGACCTCTCATAACTTCCCCTATATTGCTGTGCATCAGCGCACCTCCCATACCTTCCCATATATCGCAGTGTTTTCGCGCACCTGTCATAGCTTCCCATATATTGCAAGGTTTTCGCACACTTCTCATAAGTTCCCCCAAATCGCTGTGTTTTCGCGCACCTCCCATAGCTTCCCCTATATCGCTGTGTTTTTGCTCATCTCTCATAGCTTTGCCTATATTGTCGAGTTCTTGCGCACCTTTTATACCTTCCTCTTTTTAGCTGAGTTTTTGCTCATCTCTCATAGCTTCCCCTATATCGTTGTGTTTTCATTCATCTCTGATACCTTCCCCTATATCGTTGTGTTTTCGCACACTTCTCATATCTTCCCCTATATCATTGTGTTTTCGTGCATCTCTCATACCTACCCCTATATCACTGTGTTTTCACGCACCTCGCATACCATTCACCTATATCACTGCGTTTTCGCGCACCTCTCATCGCTTCCCCTATATTGACGTGTTTTCACACACCTCTCATTCCTTCACGTATATTGCCATGTTTTCGCGCACCTCCCATAGCTTCCCCTATATCACTTTGTTCTTGCGCAGCTCTCATACCTTCCCCTATATTGCTGTGTTTTCTCACACCTCTCATGTCTTCCCCTGTATCGCTGTGTTTTCGTGTACCACCCATAGCTTACCATATATCGCTGTGATTTCCCGCACCTCTCATAGATTTCCCTATATCACCGTGTTTTTGCACACCTCTCATACCGTCTCCTTCTTAGCTGAGTTTTCACTCATCTCTCATACCTCTCCTATATCGCGGTGTTTTCTCGCATCTCCTATAGCTTCCTCTATATCACTGTGTTTTCACGCACCTCCCAAAGCTTCCAATATATCGCCGTGTTTTCAGGCACCTCTCATGCCTTACCTTATATCGCCGTGTTTTTGCACACCTCTCATACCTTCCCAGATAACGCAGTGTTTTTGCGCACCTCTAAGAGATTTCCCAATGTCACTGTGTTTTCGTGCACCTCCCGCAGCTTCCGCAATATCGCTGTGTTTTTGCTCTCTCATACCTTCCCCTCTGTGGTTGTGTTTTTTGGCGCACCTCTGATACATTACCCTGTATCGCTGTGTTATCGCGCACTTCTCATACCTTCTCATATATTGCGATGTTTTCACACACCTCTCATAACTTCCCCCAAATCGCTATGTTTTCGTGCACCTCTCATACCTTCCCCTATATCACCGTGTTTCACGCACCTCTCATAGCTTCCCCTATATTGCTGTGTTTCACGCACCTCGCATACCGTCCCCTATATCGTTATGTTTTTGTGCACCTCTCAAACCTTCCACTATATCGATGTGTTTTGCGCACCTCTCCTAGCTTCCCCTGTATCAATGCATTTTCGTGCAGCTCTCATCAGTTCCCCTGTATCGCCGTGTTTTCACACATCTCTGATAGCTTCCCGTATATCATTGTGTTTTCGGGCCCCTCTCATACATTCTCCTATATTGCCATGTTTTTGCGCACCTCGCTTAGCTTCCCATATATCGCTGTATTGTCGCTTCCCTCTCATAACTTCCCCCATATCTCCGTGTTTTTGCGCACCTCCCATTGCTTCCCCTACATCTCTCTGTTGTCGCGCACTTCTCATACCCTCCCCTATATCGCTGTGATTTTGCGCACCTCTCATACCTTCCCCAATATGGCTGTGTTCTCACGCACTTCTCATAACTTCCCCTGTGTCGTCCTGGTTTCACGCACCTCCCATAGCTTCCCATATATCGCAGTGTTTTCGTGCACCTCGCAGAGCTTCCCCAACGTCGCTGTGTTTTCACGCACCTCTCATACCTTCTCCTATATCGACGTGTTTTCACGCACCTCCCATAGCTTCCCCAATATCGCTGTGTTTTCTTGCACCTCTCATACTTTTCCCTATATCACTCTGTTCTCGTGCACATCCCATAGCTTCCCAGATATTGCTATGTTTTTGCGTAGCTCTCATACCTTTCCCTTTTTAGCTGTATTTTCGTGCACCTCCCATAGCTTCCCCATATCGGTGTTTTGATGCACCTATCATAGCTTCCCCTATATCGCTGTGTTATCACGCATCTCTCATACTGTTCCCTATATCGCTGCATTTTCGGGCACCTCTCATCGGTTCCCCTATATCGCCGTGTTTTCACACACCTCCCATAGCTTCCCCTATATCTCTCTGTTTTCACGCACTTCTCATACCCTCCTCTATATCGGTGTGTTTTCGTCCACCTCTCATACCATCCCCTATATCGCCGTGTCTTCGCGCACCTCCCATAGCTTCCACTAGATTGCTGTTTTCGCGCACATCTCATACCTTCCCCTAAATTGCTGTGTTTACGCGCTGCTCTCATAGATTTCCCATATGGCCGTGTTTTCGCACACCTCTCATAGATTTCCCATATCACCGTGTTTTCGAGCACCTCTCATACCTTCCCCCATATCACCGTGTTTTCGTGCACCTCCCATTCCTTCCCCTATATCGCTGTGTTATCGCGTACCGCCCATAGTTTCTCCAAAACCCTGTGTTTTCGCGCACTTCTCATACCTGCCCCAATATGGCTGTGTTTTCGCTCAGTTCTCATACCTTCCCTTGTATTGCGGTGTTTTCGCACACCTCCCATATCTTCCCCTATATCGCTGTGTTTTCGTGCACCTCGCATAGCTTCCCCTATATTGCTCTGTTTTCACACACCTCGCATACCTCCCCTATGTTTATGTTTTTGTGCACCTCTCATCCCAGTTTGGCAAAAGAATAAATCAAGGAAGGTAGTGCACCCGTGGCTGACAAGAGAAATTAGGGATAGTATCAATTCCAAAGAAGCAGCATACAAATTAGCCAGAGAAAGTGGCTCACCTGAGGACTGGGAGAAATTCAGAGTTCAGCAGAGGAGGACAAAGGGCTTAATTAGGAAGGGGAAAAAAGATTATGAGAGAAAACTGGCATGGAACATAAAAATGGACTATAAAAGCTTTTATAGATATGTAAAAAGGAAAAGACTGGTAAAGACAAATGTAGGTCCCCTGCAGACAGAAACAGGTGAGTTGATTATGGGGAGCAAGGACATGGCAGACCAATTGAATAATTACTTTGGTTCTGTCTTCACTAAGGAGGACATAAATAATCTTCCAGAAATAGTAGGGGACAGAGAGTCCAGTGAGATGGAGGAACTGAGCGAAATACATGTTAGTAGGGAAGTGGTGTTAGGTAAATTGAAGGGATTAAAGGCAGATAAATCCCCAGGGCCAGATGGTCTGCATCCCAGGGTGCATTAGTGATAATTTTTCAATACTCGTTAGATTCTGGACTAGTTCCTGAGGATTGGAGGGTGGCTAATGTAACTCCACTTTTTAAAAAAGGAGGGAGAGAGAAACCGGGGAATTATAGACTGGTTAGCCTAACGTCGGTGGTGGGGAAACTGCTGGAGTCAGTTATCAAAGATGTGATAACAGCACATTTGGAAAGTGGTGAAATGATCGGACAAAGTCAGCATGGATTTGTGAAAGGAAAATCATGTCTGACGAATCTCATAGAATTTTTTGAGGATGTAACTAGTAGAGTGGATAGGGGAGAACCAGTGGATGTGGTACATTTGGATTTTCAGAAGGCTTTTGACAAGGTCCCACACAGGAGATTAGTGTGCAAACTTAAAGCACACGGTATTGGGGGTAAGGTATTGGTGTGGGTGGAGAGTTGGTTAGCAGACAGGAAGCAAAGAGTGGGAATAAACGGGACCTTTTCAGAATGGCAGTCGGTGACTAGTGGGGTACCGCAAGGCTCAGTGCTGAGACCCCAGTTGTTTACAATATATATTAATGACTTGGATGAGGGAATTAAATGCAGCACCTCCAAGTTTGCGGATGACACGAAGCTGGGTGGCAGTGTTAGCTGTGAGGAGGATGCCAAGAGGATGCAGGGTGACTTTGATAGGTTAGGGAAGTGGGCAAATTCATGGCAGATGCAATTTAATGTGGATAAATGTGAAGTTATCCACTTTGGTGGCAAAAACAGGAAAACAGATTATTATCTGAATGGTGGCCGATTAGGAAAAGGGGAGGTGCAACGAGACCTGGGTGTCATTATACACCAGCCATTGAAAGTGGGCATGCAGGTACAGCAGGTGGTGAAAAAGGCGAATGGTATGCTGGCATTTATAGCGAGAGGATTCGAGTACAGGAGTAGGGAGGTGCTACTGCAGTTGTACAAGGCCTTGGTGAGACCGCACCTGGAGTATTGTGTGCAGTTTTGGTCCCCTAATCTGAGGAAAGACATCCTTGCTATAGAGGGAGTACAGAGAAGGTTCACCAGATTGATTCCTGGGATGGCAGGACTTTCATATGAAGAAAGACTGGATGAACTGGGCTTGTACTCGTTGGAATTTAGAAGATTGAGGGGGGATCTGATTGAAACGTATAAGATCCTAAAGGGATTGGACAGGCTAGATGCAGGAAGATTGTTCCCGATGTTGGGGAAGTCCAGAACGAGGGGTCATAGTTTGAGGATAGAGGGGAAGCCTTTTAGGACCGAGATTAGGAAAAACTTCTTCACACAGAGAGTGGTGAATCTGTGGAATTCTCTGCCACAGGAAACAGTTGAGGCCAGTTCATTGGCTATATTTAAGAGGGAGTTAGATATGGCCCTTGTGGCTACGGGGGTCAGGGGGTATGGAGGGAAGGCTGGGGCGGTGTTCTGAGTTGGATGATCAGCCATGATCATAATAAATGGCGGTGCAGGCTCGAAGGGCTGAATGGCCTACTCCTGCACCTATTTTCTATGTTTCTATGTTTCTATACCTTCCACTATATCGATGTGTTTTGCGCACCTCTCCTAGCTTCCCCTGTATCAATGTGTTTTCGCGCACTTCTCATAGCTTCCCCTATATCGCTGTGTTTTCGCACACCTCCCATATCTTCCCCTATATCACTGTGTTTTCGTGCACCTCTATAGCTTCCCCTATATCGCTGTGTTTTCCCGCACCTCCCATAGCTTCCTCAATATCATTGTGTTTTCGCGCACCTCTCATAACTTCCCCTATATAGCTGTGTTTTTGCTCACCTCTCATACCTTCCCCTGTATTGCCGTGTTTTCATGTACCTCTCATACATTCTGCTACATCGCCGTATTTTCGCTCACCTCTCATACCTTGCACTATTTTGCTGTGTTTTCGTGAACATCCCATACCTTCCCGTATATTGCTGTGTTTTCGTGCAACTCCCATAGTTTCCCCTGTATCGCTGTGTTTTCACTTCCCTCTCATAACTTCCCCTAAATCGCTTTCTTTTTGCGCACCTCCCATACCTTCACCTATGTCGCCATGTAATCACGCACCTCTCATACCTTCCCCTATATCGTCCTGTTTTTGCGCACCTCCCATAGCTTCCCCAATATCGCTGGGTTTTCGTTCACCTCCAATAGTTTCCCCAAGCACCTCTCATACATTCCTCTATAGCGCTTGTGTTTCTGCGCACCTCCCATACCTTCCCCAATATGGCTGTGTTCTCGCGCACCTCTGGTAACTTCCCCTTTATTTTGTTGTTTTCACGCACCTCCCATAGCTTCCCATATATTATGATGCTTCTGCGCACCTCTCATAGCATCCCCCAAATCGCTGTGTTTTCGTGCACCTCTGATAGCTTCCATTATATCGACGTTTTCTTGCGCACCTCGCATAGCTTCCACTACATCGCTCTGTTTTCGCGTACCTCTCATAGCTTCCATTATATCGCCGTGTTTTCGCGCACCTGGCATAGCTTCCCTTACATCGCTGTGTTTTCGCGCAGATCGCATACCTTCCCCTATATCGTTGTGTTTTCACGCACCTCTCATACTTCCCAATATATTGATGCGTTTTCACAACCTCTCTTACCTTCCCCTATATCGCTGTTTTTCCCGCACCTCCCATAGCTTCCCATTTTTCGCCGTGTTATCGCGCACTTCTCATAGCCTCCCATATATTGCGATGTTTTCACGCACCTCTCATAACTTCCCCCAAATCGCTGTGTTTTCACATACCTGTCGTATCTTCCCCTACATCGCTGCATTTTTGCGCACCTCGCATACCTTCCCCTATGTTGTTGTGTTTTCGTGCACCTCTTATACCTTGCACTATATCAATGTGTTTTCGCGCACCTCTCATGCCTTCCCCATATCACTGTATTTACGCGCATCTCGCATACCTACCGCTATATCACTGTGTTTTCACAGCCTCTCATACCGTCCTGTATGTCACTGCATTTTCATGTACCTCTTATCGCTTCCCCCATATCAATGTGTTTTCAAGCACCTCTCATACCTTCACGTATATTGCCTTGTATTCACGCACCTCTCATTGTTTCTCCTCTATCAGTCTGTTTTCGAGCACCTTTCATACCTTCTGCTATATCGCTGTGTTTTCAAGCGCCTCTCATACCTTCACGTATATCGTCTTGTGTTCGCGCACCTCCCATTGTTTCCCCTATATCACTCTGTTTTGGAGCACCTCTCATACCTTCCACTATATTGATGTGTTTTCGCACACCTCTCATAACTTCCCTATATCGCTGTTTTTCCCGCACCTCTCATAGCTTCCCCTATATCGCTGTGTTTTCTCTCACCTCTCATACCTTCCCCAAAATCGCTCTGTTTTAGCGCACTTCCCATAGCTCCCCATATATCACTGTGTTATCACGCTCCTCGCATACCTACCCCTATATCACTGTGTTTTCATGCACGTCCCATACCTTCCCATATATTGTTGCATTTTCTTGCACCTCCCACAGCTTCTCCTGTATTGCTGTGCTTTCGCAGACCTCCCATAGTTTCCCCCGATATCGCTGTGTTTTCACGCTCCTTGCATACCTACCCCTATATCACTGTGTTTTCATGGACGTCAAATACCTTCCCATATATTGCTGAGTTTTCTTGCATCTCCCACAGCTTCCCCTGTATTGCTATGCTTTCACACACCTCCTATAACTTCCCCTATATCGCTGTGTTTTTGTGCACCTCTCATACTTTCCCATATATTGCTGTTAACACTCCACTCTCATAGCCTCTCCCTATATCACCGTGTTTTCGCAGACCTCTCATAGCTTCCCCTATATTGCTGTGTTTTTGCGCACCTTGCATACCTTCCCCTATATCGCTGCATTTTCACGCACGTCTCATCACTTCACCTATATCGACTTGTTTTCAAGCACCTCCCATAGCTTCCCCTATATCGCCGTGTTTTCTCACACCTCTCATACTTTCTCCTTTCTCGCTCTGTTTTCGTGCACCTCCAATAGCTTCCCATATGTCACTGTGTTTTCGGGCACCTCTGATACCTTCCACTATATCACTGTGTTTTCGCACACCTCTCGTAGCTTCCCCTATATCGATGTGTTTTTGCGCACCTCTCATACCGTCCCCTATATCGACGTGTTTTCACGCACCACTCATAGCTTCCCCTATATCGCTGTGTTTTCGTGCACCGCTCATACCTTCCGCTATATCGCTGTGTGTTCACGCACCTCACGTATCTTCCCCTACATCGCTGCGTTTTTGCGCAGCTCTCATACCTTCCCCTATTTCACCGTGTTTTCACACACCTCCCATAGCTTCCTAATTATCGCTGCGTTTTCGTATGCCTATCATTCCTACCCCTATATGGCTGTGTTTCCTTGCACCTCCCATAGCTTTCCATATATCACTGTGTTTTCGCGCAGCACTCATACCTTCCACTACATCGCTGTGTTTTCGTGCACCTCTCATACCTTCTCCTACATCGCCGTCTTTTTATGCACCTTCCGTAGTTTCCCCTATATTGCTGTGTTTTCTTGCACCTGTCATACCTTCCACTATATCGCCGTGTTTTCGCGCACCTCTCATAGCTTCCCCTACATCGCTGTGTTTTCGCTCACCTCGCATACCTTCCCCTCTGTCATCTCCTATAGCTTCCCCAATATGGTTGTGTTTTCACACACCTCTTATACCTTCCTCTTTATCGCTGTGATTTCGCACACCTGCCATAGCTTCCCCTATATCGCTGTGTTTTCGTGCACCTCTCATACTTTCCCATATATCGCTGTTAATGCTCCCCTCTCATGGCTTCCCCTATATCACCATGTTTTCGCCCACCTCTCATAGCTTCCCCTATATCGTCGTCTTTTTACGCACTTTCCGTAGCTTCCCTTATATTGCTGTGTTTTCTTGCACCTGTCATACCTTCCACTATATCGCCATGTTTTCGCGTACCTCTCATAACTTCCCCTACATCGCTGTGTTTTCGCGCACCTCGCATACCTTCCCCTATGTCGTTGTGTTTTCGTGCACCTCTCATACCTTCCACTATATCAATGTGTTTTCGCGCACCTCTCATAGCTTCCCCTACATCGCTGTGTTTTCGCGCACCTCTCATACCTTCTCCTATATCGCCGTCTTTTTATGCACCTTCCGTAGCTTCCCCTCTATTGCTGTGTTTTCTTGCACCTGTCATTTCTTCCTCTATATCACCGTGCTTTCGCGCATCTCCCATAGCTCTCCATATATCACTGTGTTTTCACGCTCCTCGTATACCTACCCCTATATCGCTGTGTTTTCACGCGCATCTCAGAGCTTCCCCTAGATTGCCATGTTTTCGCGCACCTCCCATACCTTCCTATTATCGCTGTGCTTTCGCGCACCTCCCATAGCTTCCCCAATATCACTGTGTTTTCATACACCTCTTATAATTTCCCATATATAGCTGAGTTAACGCTCCCCTCTCATAGCTTCCCCTATATCACTGCGTTTTCGTGCACCTCTCATAGCTTCCCCTATATCGCTGCGTTTTCACGCACCTCGCATACCTTCCCCTATGTCATTGTGTTTTTGGGCACCTCTCATAGTTTCCCCTACATCGCTGTGTTATCAAGCAGCTTTCATAAATCCACTATATTGCTGTGTTTTCGCATACCTCCCATAGCTTCCGCTATATCGCTGTTTTTGCACACCTCTCATAGCTTGCCATATATGGCGATGTTTTCACACACCTCTCATGGCTTCCAATAGATCGCTGTGTTTTCACGCACCTCACATAGCATTCCCTATATTGCCATGATTTTTCACACCTCCCATAGCTTCCCCTATATTGCTGTGTTTTCTTGCACCTCTGATATGTTCCCCTATATTGCTCTGCTGTCGTGCACCTCCCATTGTTTCCCATATATCGGTGTTATCGCGCTCCATTCATACCTTCCCCTACATCGCTGTATTTTCGCGCAACTCTCATACCTGTCCCTATATCGCCATGTTTTCGCAGACCTCTCATTGCTTCCCCTATATCACTGTGTTTTTGCTGACCTCGCGTACCTTCCCCTATATCATTGTGTTTTCGCGCACCTCTGATACCTACCACTGTATCGATGTGTTTTCGCTCACCTCTAAAACCTTCCCCTATATCACTGTGTTATCAAGCAGCTTTCATAGCTTCCCCTATATTGCTGTGTTTTCGCATACCTCCCATAGCTTCCCATATATCGCTGCGTTTTTGCGCAGCTCTCATACCTTCCACTATATAGCTTCCCCTATATCACCGTGTCTTCTCACACCTCTCGCACCTTCTGCTATATCGCTCTGCTTTCGTGCAACTCCCATAGCTTCCCATATATTGCTGTGTTTTCGCGCACCTCTCATATCTTCCCCTACATTGCTGCATTTTTGCGCAGCTCTCTTACCTTCCCCTATTTCACCATGTTTTCACGCACCTCCCATAGCTTCCTAAATATCGCTGTGTTTTCGCATGCCTATCACACCTCCCCTATATGGCTGTGTTTTCTTGCACGTCCCATAGCTTCATCTATATCGCTGTGTTTTCGAACAACTCGCATACGTTCCCCTATATCGTTGTGTTTTTGCGCACCTCTCATAGGTTCCCCTATATCGCTGTGTTTTCTCGCACCTCTCATACCTTCCCCAAAATCGCTCTGTTTTAGTGCACCTCCCATAGCTCCCCATATATCACTGTGTTATCACGCTCCTCGCATACCTACCGCTATATCACTGTGTTTTCATGCACGTCCCATACCTTCCCATATATTGCTGCGTTTTCTTGGACCTCCCACAGCTTCCCCTGTATTGCTGTGTTTTCGCACATCTCCTATAGCTTCCCCTATATCGCTGCATTTTCAAGCACGTCTCAGAGATTCCCCTGTATTGCCATGTTTTCGCGCACCTCCCATAGCTGTCCCAGTATGGCTGTGTTTTCGCACACCTCTTATACCTTCTCCTTTATCACTGTGTTTTCGCACACCTGCCATAGCTTCCCCTATATCGCTGTGTTTTCATGCACCTCTCATACTTTCCCATATATCGCTGTTAACGCTCCCCTCTCATGGCTTCCCCTATATCACCGTGTTTTCGCCCACCTCTCATAGCTTACCCTATATTGCTGTGTTTTCTTGCACCTCGCATACCCTCCCCTATATCAATGTGTTTTCTCGCAATTCTCATAGCTTTCCCTATATCGCTGTGTTTTCGCGCACCTCGCATACCTTCCGCTATATTGTTGTGTTTTCGCGCACCTCTCATACCTTCCACTATATTGATGTGTTTTCCCACACCTCTCATAACTTCCCCTATATCGCTGTGTTTCCCGCACCTCCCATAGCTTCCCATTTTTGGCCATGTTATCGCGCACTTCTCATAGTTTCCCATATATTGCGATGTTTTCATACACCTCTCATAACTTCCCCCAAATTGCTATGTTTTCGTGCACCTCTCATTCCTTCCCCTATACCACTGTGTTTACACGCACCTCGCATACCTACCCCTATATCACTGTGTTTTCACGCATCTCTCATACCGTCCCCTATATCACTGCATTTTCGCGCACGTCTCATCACTTCACCTATATCAACGTGTTTTCAAGCACCTCTCATACCTTCACGTATATCGCCTTGTGTTAGCGCACCTCCCATTGCTTCCCCTATATCGCAGTTTTTTCGCACACCTCGCATACCTTCCCCTATAGCATTGTGTTTTCGTGCACCTCTCATACATTCCCCTATATCGCTGTGTTTTCTCTCACCTCTCATACCTTCCCCAAAATCGCTCTGTTTTAGAGCACCTCCCATAGCTCCCCATATATCACTGTGTTATCACGCTCCTCGCATACCTACCCCTATATCACTGTGTTTTCATGCACGTCCCATACCTTCCCATATATTGCTGAGTTTTCTTGCACCTCCCACAGCTTCCCTGTATTGCTGTGTTTTCGCACACCTCCCATAGTTTCCCCTATATCGCTGTATTTTCGCGCACGTCTCAGAACTTCCCCTATATCGCTGTGTTTTCGCACACCTCGCATACCTTCCCCTATAGCATTGTGTTTTCGTGTACCTCTCATACCTACCACTGTATCGATGTGTTTTTGCGCACCTCTCATGCCTTCCCCTATATCGCTGTGTTATCAAGCAGCTTTCATAGCTTCCCCTATATTGCTGTGTTTTTGCATACCTCCCATAGCTTCCGCTATATCTGTTTTCGCACACCTCTCATAGCTTGCCATATATGGCCATGTTTTCACACACCACTCATGGCTTCCCCTAGCTCGCTGTGTTTTCACACACCTCACATAACGTCCCCTATATCGCTCTGTTGTCGTGCACCTCCCATGGCTTCCAATATATCGCTGTGTTTTCGCGCACCACTCATACCTTCCCCTACATCGTTGTGTTTTTGTGCACCTCTGATACGTTCCCCTATGTAGTTGTGTTTTCACACAGATCTCACACCTTCCCCAATATCGCCGTGTTTTTGCAGACCTCTCATACGTTCCCCTATATTGCTGTGTTTTCACGCCCATCTCGTACCTTCCCCGTATGGCTGTGTTTTCATGCACCTACCATAACTTCTCATATGTCACTGTGCTCTCGTGAACCTCCAATCACTTCCCCTATATCGTTCTGCTTTCACACACCTCCCATAGCTTCCCCTGCATCGCTGTGTTTTTGCGCACCTCTCATACCTTCCCCTAAATCGCCCTGTTTTCACGCATCTCCCATAGTTTCCCATATATCGCCCTTTTTTCGCACGCCTCTCATACCTTCCCCTATATCGCTGTGTTTTTGCAGACCTCTCATACCTTCCCCTATATCGACGTGTTTCTCACACCTCTCATACCTTCTCCTTTCTCGTTCTGTTTTCGTGCACCTCCATAGCTTCCCCTATATCGATGTGTTTTTGTGCACCTCTCATACCTTCCCCTATATCGCTGTGTTTTTGCAGACCTCTCATACCTTCCCCTATATCGACGTGTTTTCTCACACCTCTCATACCTTCTCCTTTCTCGCTCTGTTTTCGTGCACCTCCCATAGCTTCCCATATGTCGCTGTGTTTTCGGGCACCTCTCATACCTTCTACTATATTGTTGTGTTTTTGTGCACCTCTGATATGTTACCCTATATCGTTGTGTTTTCACGCACATCTCACACCTTCCTCAATATCGCTGTGTTTTCATGCACCTCCCATATCTTCCCATTTTTCGCCCTGTTTTCGCTCACCTCTCATAGTTTCCCCCAAATCGCTGTGTTTCCGTGCACATCTCATGCCTTCCCCTATGTCGCTCTGTTTTCGTGCACCTCCTATAGCTTCCCATATATTGCTGTCTTTTTGCGCACCTCTCACACCTTCCACTATATGGCTGTGTTTTCTCGCACCTCTCATAACTTCCCTTTTCTGGCTGAGTTTTCGCTCATCTCTCATACCTTCCCCTATATTGCCGTGTTTATGTGCACCTCCCAAAGCTTTTCCTATATCATTGCGTTTTCGCGGACCTCTCATACCTTCCCCTATATTGCTGTGTTTTAGCGCCCATCTCGTACCTTCCCGTATGGCTGTGTTTTCATGCACCTACCATAACTTCTCGTATGTCGCTGTGCTCTCATGAACCTCCAATCACTTCCCCTATATCGCTCTGCTTTCACACACCTCCCATAGCTTCCCCTACATCGCTGTGTTTTTGCGCACTTCTCATATCTTCTCCTATACCGCCCTGTTTTCACGCATCTCTCATAGTTTCCCCTATATCGCCGTGTTTTCACACACCCCTCATACTTTTCCCTATATCGCCGTGTTTTCATGCACCTCCCAAAGATTTCCCTTTATCACTGTGTTTTCGCGCCCCTCTCATTCCTTCCCCAATATTGCTGTGTTTTCACACACCTCCCACAGCTTGCCATTTTTCGCCGTGTTTTCGCGCACCTCTCATAGCTTCCCGTATATTGCGATGATTTCGCGCATCTATTATAGCTAACCCCAAATCGCTGTGTTTTCGCGCACCTCCCATAGCTTCCCCTATATCATTGTGGTTTTGTGCACCTCTCATACATTCTCCTATATCGCCGTGTTTTCACGCACCTCCCATAGCTTCCACTAGATCGCTGTTTTCGCGCACATCTCATAGCTTCACCTGAATTGCTTTGTTTTCGCGCACCTCTCATAGATTCCCCATATTGCTGTGTTTTTGCTTCCGTCTCATACCTTCACCTATATCGCCTTGTTTTCGCACACCTCTCATATCTTCCCATATATTGCGATGCTTTCGCACACCTCTCATAGCTTCCCCCAAATTGCTGTGTTTTCGCGCACCTCTCATATCCTGCCCTATGTCGCCGTGTTTTCGTGCACCTCTCATACCTTCACCTATATCGCCGTCTTTTCACGCACCTCCAATAACTTCCCATATATTGCCATGTTTTCGCACACCTCTCATACCTACCCCTCTATCGCCGTGTTTTCACGCATCTCTCATACCTTCCCCTCTTTAGCTGAGTTTTCGCTCATCTCTCATACCATCTCCTATATCGCTGAGTTTTCGTGCACCTCCCATAGCTTCTCCCATATAGCTGTGTTTTCGCGCACCTCTCATACCTTCCCCTATATCGCTGTCTTTTCACGCACATCCAATATCTTCCCATATAGCGCTGTGTTTTTGCGTACTCCTGATAGCTTTCCCAATATCGCTGTGTTTTCTCTCACCACTCATAGCTTTGCCTATTTTGCCGTATTATCGCACACCTCTCAAACCTCACCCTTTTTAGCTGAGATTTCGCTCATCTCTCATACCTTCTCCTATATCGCCGTGTTTTCGTGCACCTCCTGTAGCTTCCTCTTTTTCACTGTGCTTTCACGCACCACGCATACCTACCCCTATATCACTGTGTTTTCAAGCACCTCTCATACTGTTCCCTATATCGCTGCGTTTTCGGGCACCTCTCATCGCTTCCCCTATACCGCTGTGTTTTCTCGCACCTCTCATACCTTCCCCTATATCGCTCTGTTTTTGCGCACCTCCCATAGCTTCCCATATATCGCTGTATTTTTGCTTCCCTCCCATAGCTTCCCCTACATCACTGTGTTGTCGCACAGTTCTCATACCCTCTGCTATATCGGCGTGTCTTCGTGCACCTCCCATAGCTTCCACTAGATCGCTGTTTTCACGCACATCTCATAGCTTCCCCTAAATTGCTTTGTTTTCACGCACCTCTCATAGATTCCCCATATCGTTGTGTTTTCGCTTCCGTCTCATACCTTCACCTATATCGCCGTCTTTTCACGCACCTCCAATAACTTCCCATATATCACCGTGTTTTCGCGCACCTCTCATACCATCCCCTCTTTAGCTGAGTTTTCGCTCATCTCTCATACCATCTCCGAAATCGCTGAGTTTTCGTGCACTTCCCATAGCTTCCCCATATAGCTGTGTTTTCGCGCACCTCTCACACCTTCCCCTATATCGCCGTCTTTTCACGCACATCCAATAGCTTCCAATATAGCGCTGAGTTTTCATGTACTCCTGATAGCTTTCCCAATATCGCTGTGTGTTGGCACACCTCCCACAGCTTCCCTTATATCGCTGTGTTTTTGCTCACCTCTCATAGCTTTGCCTATTTTGCCGTATTATCACATACCTCTCAAACCTCCCCTTTTTGGCTGAGATTTCGCTCATCTCTCATACTTTCTCCTATATTGCCGTTTTTTCGTGCACCTCCTATAGCTTCCTCTTTTTCACTGTGCTTTCACGCACCACGCATACCTTCCCCTATATCACTGTGTTTTCAAGCACCTCTCATACTGTTCTCTATATCGCTGTGATTTCGGGCACCACTCATCGCTTCCCCTATATTGCTGTGTTTTCACGCACCTCCCATAGCATCCCCTATATCTTTGCGTTTTTGTGCAACTCATATACCTCCTATATCGCTGTTTTTGCGCACCTCTCATAGCTTCCCATATATCGCTGTATTTTTGCTTCCCTCTCATAACTTCCCCTATATCACCATGTTTTCGCGCACCTCCCATAGCTTCCCCTACATCGCTGTGTTGTCGCGCACTTCTCATACCATCCCCTATATCGGCGTGTCTTCGCGTACCTCCCATAGCTTCCACTAGATCGCTGTTTTCGCGCACATCTCATAGCTTCTCCCAAATTGCTTTGTTTTCGCGCACCTCTCATAGATTCTCTATATCGCTGTGCTTTCGCTTCCGTCTCATACCTTTACCTATATCGCCGTCTTTTCACGCACCTCCAATAACTTCCCATATATCACCATGTTTTCGTGCACCTCTCATACCTACCCCTCTATCGCCGTGTTTTCGCGCACCTCCCATAGCTTCCCAAATATCGCTGTGTTACCGCGCATTTCCCATAGTTTCCCCAATTATGCGGTGTTTTCGCGCACCTCTCATACATTCCACTTTAGCGCTGTGTTTCGCGCACCTCCCATACCTTCCACTTATCGCTGTGTGTTCGAGCACCTCCCATAGCTTCCCCTATATCGCTGTGGTTTCGCGCAGCTCTCATAGCTCTCCATATATCTCGGTGTTTTCACACCCCTCTCATACCTTCCACTATATCGCTGTGTTTTCGCGCACCTCTCGTAGCCTCACTTATATCGATGTATTTTCACGCACCTCTCATACCTTCTTCTATATCGCCGTGTTTTCATGCACCTCCCATAGCTTCCCATTTATCGCTACATTTTCACTTCCGTCTCATAACTTCCCATATATTGCGGTGTTTTAGCACACCTCCCATAGCTTGCCCTACATCGCTGTGTTGTCGCGCACTTCTCATACCCTCCCCTATATCGATGTGTTTTCGTCCACCTCTCATACCATCCCCTATATCACCGTGTCTTTGCGCACCTCTCATAGCTTCCACTAGATCGCTGTTTTCGCACACATCACACAGCTTCCCCTAAATTGCTTTGTTTTCGTGCACCTCTCAAAGCTTCTCATAAATCGTTGTGTTTTCAGGCACCTCTCATAGATTCCCCATATCGCTGTGTTTTCGCGCACCTCTCATACCTTCCCCTATATCGCCGTGTTTTCGTGCACCTCCTATAGCTTCCTCTTTTTCACTGTGCTTTCACGCACCACACATAACTACCCCTATATCACTGTGTTTTCAAGCACCTCTCATACTGTTCCCTATATCGCTGCATTTTCGGGCACCTCTCATCGCTTCCCCTATATCGCCTTGTTTTAGCACACCTCCCATAGCTTCCCCTATATCTTTGCGTTTTTGTGCACCTCTCATACATTCTCCTATATCGCTCTGTTTTTGCGCACCTCCCATAGCTTCCCCTATGTCGCTGTGTTTTCACGCACCTCCCATAGCTTCCCCTATATCGCTGTGTTTTCACGCACCTCCCATAGCTTCCCCTATATCGCTGTATTTTCTCACACCTCTCATACCTTCCCCTATATCGCTCTGTTTTCATGCACCTCCCTTAGCTTCCTTTACATCGCTGTGTTGTCGCGCACTTCTCATTCCCTCCCCTATATCGACGTGCTTTCACGCACCTCCCATAGCTTCCCCTATATTGCTGTGTTTTCTCACACCTCTCTTACCTTCCCCTTTCTCGCTCTGTTTTCGTGCACCTCCCATAGCTTCCCATATATCGCTGTGTTTTCACGCACCTCTCATACTTTCTCCTATATCGCAGTGTTTTCACGCACCTCCCATAGCTTCCCCTATATTGCTGTGTTTTCTCACACCTCTGATACCTTCCCCTGTACCGCCCTGTTTTCGTGCACCTTCCATATCTTCCCATATATTGCTGTGTTTTCGTGTACCTCTCATACCTTCCACTATATCGCTGTGTTTTCACGCACCTCTCGTAGCTGCCCCTATATCGATGTGTTTTCGCGCAACTCTCATAACTTTGCCTATATCGCTGAGTTTTCATGTACTTCCCATAGCATCACTTACGTCGCTGTGCTTTCGCGCCCCTCTGATAGCTTCCCCTATATCGCTGTATTTTTGCGCACCTTCCATAGCTTCCTCCATATCGCTGTGTTTTTGCGCATCTCCGATACCTTCCCCTATGT
Organism: Mobula birostris; assembly: GCF_030028105.1. Taxonomy (NCBI): domain Eukaryota; kingdom Metazoa; phylum Chordata; class Chondrichthyes; order Myliobatiformes; family Myliobatidae; genus Mobula; species Mobula birostris. The sequence continues at coordinate 93,971 of NW_027278347.1, forward strand.
CGTGTGTTTTTTCCCGCACCTCTCATACCTTCCCCTATATCACTGTGTTTTCATGCACCTCGCATACCTACCCATATATCACTGTGTTTTCACGCACCTCTCATACCGTTCCCTATAACGCTGTGTTTTTGCGCACCTCTCATCACTTCCTCTATATCGACGTATTTTCAAGCACCACTCATACCTTCACGTATATCGCCGTGTGTTCACGCTCCTTCCATAGATTCCCCTATATCACTGTATTTTCGTGCACCTGTCATACCTTCTCCTATATTGCTGTGTTTTCAAGCACCTCACATACATTCTCCTATATTGCTGTGTTTTCACGCTCCTCTGATCCCTTCCCCAATAACATAATGATTTCGCGCACCTCCCAAGGTTTCCCCTATATCACTGTGTTTTCGCTCACCTCTCATAGCTTCCCGTATATCACCGTGTTTCCGTGCACATCTCATATCTTCTCCTATATCGCTGTGTCATCAAGCAGCTCTCATAACTTTCCGTATATCGCTCAGTTTTCACGCATCTCTTATAGCTTCCCCTATGTCGCTGTGCTCTCGTGCACCTCTCATCACTTCCTCTATATCGCCCTGTTTACACGGACCTCCCATACCTTCCCATTTTTCGCCGTGTTTTCGTGTGCCTCTTATAGATTCCCCCAAATCGCTGTGTTTTTGCGCACCTCTCATAGCTTCCCCTATATTGCTGTGTTTTCTCACACCTCTCATACCTTCTCCTATATTGCAGTGTTTTCACACACCTCTCATAGCTTCCCCTATATCGATGTGTTTTCACGCGCCTCTAATAACTTTGCCGATATCGCTGAGTTTTCATGCACCTCACATAGCATTCCCTACATCACTGTACTTTCACGCCCCTCTGATAGCTTCCCCTATATCACAGTGTTTTCATGCACCCCATATACCTACCCATATACCACTGTGTTTTCACGCACCTCTCATACCGTCCGCTATATCGCTGTGTTTTCGCGCATCACTCATCACTTCCCATATATCGACGTGTTTTCAAGCACCACTCATACCTTCACGTATATCGCCGTGTGTTCGCGCTCCTCCCATAGCTTCCCCTATATCATTGTATTTTTGTGCACCTGTCAAAACTTCCCCTATATGGCTGTGTTTTCAAGCACCTCCCATACAATCTCCTATATCGCTGTGTTTTCACACGCCTCCCGTGCCTTCCCCTATATCGCTGTGTTTTCACGCTCCTCTGATCCCTTCCCCGATATCACAATGATTTCTCGCACCTCCCAAGGCTTCCCCTATATAGCTGTGTTTTTGCTCACCTCTCATCGCTTCCCCTATATCACCGTGTTTTTGCGCACATCTCATATATTCTCCTATATCGCTGTGTCATCAAGCAGCTCTCATAACTTCCCGTATATTGCTCAGTTTTCACGCATCTCCTATAGTTTCCCCTATGTCGCTGTGTTCTCGTGCACCTCTCATGACTTCCTCTATATCGCCCTGTTTTCACGGACCTCCCATACCTTCCCATTTTTCGCCGTGTTTTTGTGCACCTCTTATAGATTCCCTCAAATCGCTGTGTTTTGGCGCACCTCTCATAGCTTCCCCAATATCGCCATGTTCTGGCATACCTTGCATAACTTCCCCTACATTGCTATGTTTCCGCGAACCTCTCATACCTTCTCCTATATCGCCGTGCTTTCTCGCACCTCCCATAGCTTCCCCTATATTGCTGTGTTTTGTCACACCTATCATACCTTCCCCTTTCTCGCTCTGTTTTCGTGCACCTCCCATAGCTTCCCCTAATTGCTGTGTTTTCTCACACCTCTCATACCTTCTCCTATATTGCCGTGTTTTCACACACCTCTTATAGCTTCCCCTATATTGCTGTGTTTTCTCACACCTCTGATACCTTCCCCTGTATCGCTCTGTTTTCATGCACCTCCCATAGCTTCCCATATATTGCTGTGTTTTCGTTTACCTCTCATACCTTCCACTATATCGCTGTGTTTTCACGCACCTCTGTAGCTGCCCCTATATCGATGTGTTTTCGCGCACCTCTCATAACTTTGCCTATATCGCTGAGTTTTCATGCACCTCCCATAGCATCCCCTACAGCGCTATACTTTCACGCCCCTCTGATAGCTTCCCCTATATCACAGTGTTTTCATGCACCCCATATACCTACCCATATACCACTGTGTTTTCACGCACCTCTCATACCGTCCCCTATATCGCTGTGTTTTCGTACACCTCTCATACCATCCCCTATATCACCGTGTCTTTGCACACCTCCCATAGCTTCCACTAGATCGCTGTTTTCGCACATATCACACAGCTTCCCCTAAATTGCTTTGTTTTCGTGCACCTCTCAAAGCTTCTCATAAATCGTTGTGTTTTCAGGCACCTCTCATATATTCCCCATATCGCTGTGTTTTCGCGCACCTCTCATACCTTCCCCTATATCGCCGTGTTTTCGTGCACCTCCTATAGCTTCCTCTTTTTCACTGTGCTTTCACGCACCACGCATAACTACCCCTATATCACTGTGTTTTCAAGCACCTCTCATATTGTTCCCTATATCGCTGCATTTTCGGGCACCTCTCATCGCTTCCCCTATATCGCCGTGTTTTAGCGCACCTCCCATAGCTTCCCCTATGTCGCTGTGTTTTCACGCACCTCCCATAGCTTCCCCTATATTGCTGTGTTTTGTCACACCTATCATACCTTCCCATTTCTCGCTCTGTTTTCGTGCACCTCCCATAGCTTCCCATGTATCGCTGTGTTTTCGCGCACCTCTCATACCTTCTCCTATATCGCCGTGTTTTCACTCACCTCCCATAGCTTCCCCTATATTGCTGTGTTTTGTCACACCTATCATACCTTCCCCTTTCTCGCTCTGTTATCGTGCACCTCCCATAGCTTCCCATATATCGCTGTTTTCGCGCACCTCTCATACCTTCTCCTATATCGCCGTGTTTTCACTCACCTCCCATAGCTTCCCCTATCTTGCTGTGTTTTCTCACACCTCTCATACCTTCTCCTATATCGCCGTGTTTTCACACACCTCTCATAGCTTCCCCAATATTGCTGTTTTCTCACACCTCTGATACCTTCCCCTGTATCGCTCTGTTTCATGCACCTCCCATAGCTTCCCATATATTGCTGTGTTTTCGTTTACCTCTCATACCTTCCACTATATCGCTGTGTTTTCACGCACCTCTGTAGCTGCCCTTATATCGATGTGTTTTCGCGCACCTCTCATAACTTTGCCTATATCGCTGAGTTTTCATGCACCTCCCATTGCATCCCCTACATCGCTATACTTTAACGCCCCTCTGATAGCTTCCCCTATGTCACAGTGTTTTCATGCACCCCATATACCTACCCATATACCACTGTGTTTTCACGCACCTCTCATACCGTCCCCTTTTTGCTGTGTTTTCGCGCACTACTCATCACTTCTCCTATATCGACGTGTTTTCAAGCACCACTCATACCTTCATGTATATCGCCGTGTGTTCGCGCTCCTCCCATAGCTTCCCCTATATCATTGTGTTTTTGCGTACATCTCATATCATCTCCTATATCGCTGTGTCATCAAGCAGCTCTCATAACTTCCCGTATATTGCTCAGTTTTCACGCATCTCCTATAGTTTCCCCTATGTCGCTGTGCTCTCGTGCACCTCTCATTACTTCCTCTATATCGCCCTGTTTTCACAGACCTCCCATATCTTCCCATTTTTCGCCGTGTTTTCTCGCGCCTCTTATAGATTCCCTCAAATCGCTGTGTTTTCTCACACTTATCATACCTTCCCCTTTCTCGCTCTGTTTTCGTGCACCTCCCATAGCTTCCCATATATCGCTGTTTTCGCGCACCTCTCATACCTTCTCCTATATCGCAGTGTTTTCACTCACCTCCCATAGCTTCCCCTATATTGCTGTGTTTTCTCACACCTCTCATACCTTCTCCTATATCGCCGTAATTTCACTCACCTCCCATAGCTTCCCCTATATTGCTGTGTTTTCTCACACCTCTCATAGCTTCCCCTATATTGCTGTGTTTTCTCACACCTCTGATACCTTCCCCTGTATTGCTCTGTTTTCGTGCACCTCCCATAGCTTCCCATATATTGCTGTGTTTTCGTATACCTGTCATACCTTCCACTATATCGATGTGTTTTCACACACCTCTCATACCTTCCCCTTTCTCGCTCTGTTTTCGTGCACCTCCTATAGCTTCCCATATATCGCTGTCTTTTCGCGCAGCTGTCATAACATCTCTTATATCGATGTGTTTTCACGCTCCTCTGATCCCTTCCCCGATAACACAATGATTTCGCGCACGTCCCAAGGCTTCCCCTATATCACTGTGTTTTCGCTCACCTCTCATAGCTTCCCCTATATCACCGTGTTTTCGCGCACATCTCATCTCTTCTCCTATATCGCTGTGTCATCAAGCAGCTCTCATAACTTCCCGTATATTGCTCAGTTTTCACACATCTCCTATAGTTTCCCCTATGTCGCTGTGTTCTCGTGCACCTCTCATCACTTCCTCTATATCGCCCTGTTTTCACGGACCTCCCATACCTTCCCATTTTTCACCGTGTTTTCACGCGCCTCTTATAGATTCCCTCAAATCGCTGTGTTTTTGCGCACCTCTCATAGTTTCCCCTATATCGCCATGTTCTGGCACACCTCGCATAACTTCCCCTACATCGCTATGTTTCCGCACACCTCTCATACCTTCTCCTATATCGCCGTGCTTTCTCGCACCTCCCACAGCTTCCCCTATATTGCTGTGTTTTCTCACACCTCTCATACCTTCCCCTTTCTCGCTCTGTTTTCGTGCACCTCCTATAGCTTCCCATATATCGCTGTCTTTTCGCGCAGCTGTCATACCTTCCACTATATCGATGTGTTTTCACGCACCTCTTGTAGCTTCCCTTATATCGACGTGTTTTCACGCAGCTCTCATAACTTCCCCTATATTGCTGTGTTTTCGCGCAGCTCACATAGCTTCCCCTATATCGTTGTGTTTTCACACTCCTCTCATACATTCCCCTATATCGCTGTGTTTTTGCTCACCTCTCATAGTTTTGACTATAACGCCGTTTTCGCGCACCTCTCATACATTCCCCTTTTTAGCTGAGTTTTCTTCATCTCTCGTACCTCCCCCTATATCGACGTGTTTTCACGCACCTCTCATATCTTCAAGTATATCGCCCTGTTTTCGCGCACCTCCCATTGCTTCCCCAATATCGCTGTGTTTTCACGCACCTCTCATCCCTTCACCGATATCACTGTGATTTTGCGCAACTCCCAAGGCTTCACCTATATTGCTGTGCTTTCACTCAACCCCCATAGCTTCCCATTTTTCGCTGTGTTTTTGCATACCTCTCATAGTTTCCCATATATTGCGATGTTTTCGTGCACTACTCATAGATTCTCCCAAATCGCTGTGTTTTTGTGCACCTCTCATAGATTGCCCTATATCGCCGTGTTTTCAAGCACCACTCATACCTTCACGTATATCGCTGTGTGTTCACGCACCTCCCATAGCTTGCCCTACATCACTGTGTTTTCGCTCACCTCTCATAGCTTCCCTTCTATCGCTGTGTTCTCAGGCACCTCTCTTAGCTTTTCATATATTGTAATGTTTTCGTGCACCTCTCATTACTTCCACTATATCGCTGTGTTTTCACGCACCTCTCGTCGCTGCTCCTCTATTGATGTGTTTTCGCGCACCTCTCATAACTTTGCCTATATCGCTAAGTTTTCATGAAATAGTGGATGCATTAGTGATAATTTTTCAAAACTCGTTAGATTCTGGATTAGTTCCTGAGGATTGGAGGGTGGCTAATGTAACCCCACTTTTTAAAAATGGAGGGAGAGAGAAACCAGGGAATTATAGACCGGTTAGCCTAACGTTGGTGGTGGGGAAACTGCTGGAGTCAGTTATCAAAGATGTGATAACAGCACATTTGGAAAGCGGTGAAATCATCGGACAAAGTCAGCATGGATTTGTGAAAGGAAAATCATGTCTGACGAATCTCATAGAACTTTTTGAGAATGTAATTAGTAGAGTGGATAGGGGAGAACCAGTGGATGTGGTATATTTGGATTTTCAAAAGGCTTTTGACAAGGTCCCACACAGGAGATTAGTGTGCAAACTAATTGATGTAGATAGAGAATTGTTTAGCAGACAGGAAGCAAAGAGTGGGAATAAACGGGACCTTTTCAGAATGGCAGGCAGTGACTGGTGGGGTACCGCAAGGCTCAGTGCTAGGACCCCAGTTGCTTACAATATATATTAATGACTTGGATGAGGGAATTAAATGCAGCATCTCCAAGTTTGCGGATGACACGAAGCTGGGTGGCAGTGTTAGCTGTGAGGAGGATGCTAAGAGGATGCAGGGTGACTTGGATAGGTTGGGTGAGTGGGCAAATTCATAGCAGATGCAATTTAATGTGGATAAATGCGAAGTTATCCACTTTGGTGGCAAAAATAGGAAAACAGATTATTATCTGAATGGTGGCCGATTAGGAAAAGGGGAGGTGCAACGAGACCTGGGTGTCATTATACACCAGTCATTGAAAGTGGGCATGCAGGTACAGCAGGCGGTGAAAAAGGCGAATGGTATGCTGGCATTTATAGCGAGAGGATTGGAGTACAGGAGCAGGGAGGTACTACTGCAGTTGTACAAGGCCTTGGTGAGACCACACCTGGAATATTGTGTGCAGTTTTGGTCCCCTAATCTAAGGAAAGACATCCTTGCTATAGAGGGAGTACAAAGAAGGTTCACCAGATTGATTCCTGGGATGGCAGGAATTTCATATGAAGAAAGACTGGATGAACTGGGCTTGTACTCGTTGGAATTTAGAAGACTGAGGGGGGATCTGATTGACACGTATAATATCCTAAAGGGATTGGACAGGCTTGATGCAAGAAGGTTGTTCCCGATGTTGGGGAAATCCAGAACGAGGGGTCACAGTTTGAGGATAGAGGGGAAGCCTTTTAGGACCGAGATTAGGAAAAACTTCTTCACACAGAGAGGGGTGAATCTGTGGAATTCTCTGCCACAGGAAACAGTTGAGGCCAGTTCATTGGCTATATTTAAGAGGGAGTTAGATATGGTCCTTGTGGCTACGGGGATCAGGGGGCATGGAGGGAAGGCTGGGGCGGTGTTCTGAGCTGGATGATCAGCCATGATCATAATAAATGGCGGTGCAGGCTCGAAGGGCCGAATGGCCTACTCCTGCACCTATTTTCTCTGTTTCTATGTTTCCATGTTTTCACGCATCTCTCATACCGTCCCCTATATCGCTGTGTTTTCGCGCAACTCTCATCACTTCCCCGATATCGCTGTGTTATTGCGCACCTCTCATAGCTTCCGCTTAATCGCTGTGTTCTCGTGCATCTCTCATAGCTTGCCATATATTGCAATGTTTTTGTGCACTTCTGATAGCTTCCCCCAAATCGCGGTGTTTTCGTGCACCTCTTATACCTTCACGTATATCGCCCGGTTTTCGCGCACCTCCCATAGCTTCCCCTATATCACTGTGTTTTCACGCACCTCTCATACCGTCCCCTGTATCACTGTGTTTTTGCGTACCTCTCATCACTTCCCCTTTATCGATGTGTTTTCAAGCACCATTCATACCTTCATGTATATCGCTGTGTGTTCGCTCTCCTCCCATAGCTTCCACTATATCACTGTGTTTTCATGCACCCCTCATACCTTCCCCTATATCGCTGTGTTATTGCGCACCTCTCATAGCTTCCCCCAAATAGCAGTGTTTTCGTGCTCCTCCCATAGCTTCCCCTATGTCACTGTGTTTTCATACACCCCTCATACCTTCCCCTATATCGCTGTGTTATTCCGCACCTCTCATAGCTTCCCCTCTGTCGCTGTGTTCTTGTGCACCTCTCATAGCTTTCCATATATTGCAATGTTTTCGCGCACCTCTCATAGCTTCCCCCAAATAGCAGTGCTTTCGCGCACCTCTCATAGCTTCGCCCATTTCGCCGTGTTTTCGCACACCTCGCATAGCTTCCCCTATATCGCCGTGTTTTCACGCATCTCCCATACCTTCCGTTCTATCACTGTGTTTTCGCGCATCTCTCATAGCTTGCCAAATATTGCAATGTTTTCATGCACTTCTGATAGCTTCCCCCAAATCGCGGTGTTTTCGCACAACTCCCATACCTTCCCCTATATCGCTGTGTTTTCACGCTCCTCTGATCCCTTCCCCGATATCACTGTGATTTTGCGCTCCTCCCAAGGCTTCCTCTATATCGCTGTGTTTTCGCTCACCTCTCATAGTTTCCCCTATAGCACCGTGTTTTCGCACAGATCTCAAATCTTCTGCTATATGGCTGTGTCATCAAGCAGCTCTCATAACTTCCCGTATATTGCTCAGTTTTCACGCATCTCCTATAGTTTCCCCCATGTGTCTGTGCTCTCATTCACCTCTCATCACTTCCTCTATATCGCCCGGTTTTCACGGACCTCCCATACCTTCCCATTTTTCGCCGTGCCTTCGCGCGCCTCTTATAGATTCCCCCAAATCGCTGTGTTTTTGCGCACCTCTCATAGCTTCCCCTATATCACCGTGTTCTGGCACACCTCGCATAACTTCCCCTACATCTCTAGGTTTCCGCGTACCTCTCATACCTCCTCCTATATCACCGTGCTTTCACGCACCTCCTATAGCTTCCCATATATCGCTGTCTTTTCGCACAGCTCTCATAACTTCCCCTATATCGCTGTCTTTTCGCGCAGCTCGCATAGCTTCCCCTATATCGTTGTGTTTTACTCTCCTCTCATACATTCCCCTATATCGCTGTGTTTTTGCTCACCTCTCATAGCTTTGACTATAACGCTGAGCTTTCGCGCACCTCTCATACATTCCCCTTTGTAGCTGAGTTTTCGCTCATCTCTCATACCTTCCCCTATATCCACGTGTTTTTACGCGCCTCTCCTAGCTTCACGTATATCGCCTTGTTTTCGCGCACCTCCCATAGCGTCCCCTATATCACTGTGTTTTTGCACACCTCTCATACATTCCCCTATATCGCTGTGTTTTCATGCACCTCCCATTGCTTCCCCACTATCGCTGTGTTTTCATGCACCTCTCATCCCATCCCCGATGTCACTGTGATTTCGCACAACTCCCAAGGCTTCCCCTATATCACTGTGTTTTCGCTCACCTCTCGTAGCTTCCCCTATATCACCATGTTTTCGCGCACCTCTCATATCTTCCCCTATATTGCTGTGTTATCAAGCAGCTCTCATAGCTTCCCATATATTGCTCTGTTTTCACAGACCTCCTGTAGCTTCCCATTTATCGCCATGTTTTCGCGCACCTCTCATAGATTCCCCCAAATCGCTGTGTTTTTGCGCACCTCTCTTAGCTTCCCCCATATCGCCGCGTTCTGGCGCACCTCGCATAGCTTCCCCTACGTCGCTCAGTTTTCGCGCACCTCTCATACCTTCTCCTATTTTGGCTGTGTTTTCACGCACATCCCATAGCTTCCCCTATATTGCTGTGTTTTCTCACACCTCTCATACAATCTCTTATATCACCGTGTTTTCACGCACCTCCCATGGCTTCCCCTATATTGCTGTGTTTTCTCACATCTCTCATACCTTCCCCTATATCGCTGTGTTTTTGTGCACCTCCCATAGCTTCCCCTACATCGCTCTGTTTTTGTGCACCTCTCATACCTTCCCATCTTTCGCCATGTTTTAACGCACCTCCATAGCTTCCCATGTATCGCTGTGATTTCGCGTGCCTATCACAATATCCACTATATCGCTGGGTTTTCACACACCTCTGATACCTTCCCCTCTATCGCTATGTTCTCATGCACCTCTCATAGCTTTCCATATATTGCAGTGTTTTCGCACACCTCTCATAGCTTCCCCCAAATCGCAGTGTTCTCGCGCGCCTCTCATAGCTTCCCCTATATCTCCGTGTTTTTGCACACCTCGCATAGATTCCCCTATATCGTGTTCTCGCGCTCCTCTCATACCTTCCCCTGTATCGCCGTGTTGTCATGCACCTCTTATAACTTCCCCTATATCGCTGTGTTTTTGCCTTCCTCGCATAGCTTCCCCTATATCGTGTGTTTTTGCGTTCCTCTGATAGCTTTGCCTATATCACCGTTTTCTCGTGCTCCTCTCATACCTTCGCTTTTTTAGCTGAGCTTTCTCTCATCTCTCATACATTTTCCGAAATCGACGTGTTTTCACGCACCTCTCATATCTTCACGTATATCGCCTTGTATTCGCGCACCTCCCATAGGTTCTCCTATATCACTGTGTTTTCGCGCAGCTCTCATAACTTCCTCTATATCGCCACGTTTTCGCGTACCTCTCATATTTTCCCCTATAACGCTGTGTTATCAAGCAGCTCTCATAACTTCCCCTATCTTGATCTGTTTTCACACACCTCCCATAACTTCCCGTAAGTAGCTGTGCTCTCGTCACCTCTCATCACTTCCACTGTATCGCACTGTTTTCATGGACCTCCATAGCTTCCCATTTCTCGCCACATTTTCACGCACCTCTCACAGCTTCCCAAATATTGCGATGTTTTCGCGCCCCTCTCATATATTCCTCCAAATCGCTGTGTTTTTGTGCACCTCCCAGAGCTTCCCCATATCACCGTGCTCTTGCACACCTCGCATAGCTCTCCCCTACATTGCTATGTTTTCGCGCACCTCTCATATCTTCTCCTATATTGCCGTGCTTTCACGCACCTCCCATAGCTTCCCATATATTGCTGTGTTTTCTCACACCTCTCATACTTTCCCCTTTCTTGTTCTGTTTTCATGCACCTCTCATACCTTCCACTATATCGTTGTGTTTTCGCGTACCTCTCGTAGCTTCCCCTATACCGATTTTTTTTCGTGCAACTCTCATAACTTCCCCTATATCGCTGTGTTTTCGTGCACCTCTCATAACTTCCCCTATATCGCTGTGTTTTTGCTCACCTCTCACAGCATTGCCTATATTGCCTTGTTCTCGCGCACCTCTCATACCTTCCCCTTTTTAGCTGAGTTTTTGCTCATCTCTCATACCTTCCCCTATATTGACGTATTTTCACACACCTCTCATACCTTCACGTATATCGCCGTGTTTTCGCGCACCTCCCATAGCTTCCCCAATATCACTGTTTTCGCGCATCTGTCATACCTTCCCATATATCGCAGTGTTTTCACACACCTCCCATACATTCCCCTATATCGCTGTGTTTATGTGCACCTCTGATACCTTCCCCTATATCATTGTGTTATTGCGCACCTCTCATACCTTCCCCTATATCACTGTGTTTTCATGCATCTCGCATACCTACCACTATATCACTGTGTTTTTGCGCACCTCTCATACCGTCCCCTGCATCGTTGCGTTTTTGCGCACCTCTCATCGCTTCCACTATATCGACCTGTTTTCAAGCACCACTCATAGCTTCACGTATATCACTGTGTTTTCGCGCACCTCTCATACCTTCCGCTATATCGCTGTGTTAATGCGCACCTCTCATAGCTTCCCTTCTATCGCTGTGTACTGGTGCACCTCTCAAAGCTTTCCATATATTGAAATGTTATCGCGCACATCTCATAGCTTTTCCAATTATCGCCGTGCTTTCACGGTCCTCCCATAGCTTCCCCTATATTGCTGTGTGTTCTCGCACCTCCCATACATTCCTGTTTCTCGCTCTGTTTTCGTGCACCTCCCATAGCTTTCCATATATCGCTGCCTTTTCGCGCAGCTCTCATACCTTCCATTATATCGCTGTGTTTTCGAGCACCTCTTGTAGCTTCCCCTATGTCGACGTGTTTTCGCGCAGCTCTCATAACTTCCCCTATACCGCTGTGTTTTCACGCAGCTCGCATAGCTTTCCCTGTATCGTTGTGTTTTCACACTCCTCTCATACCTTCCCCTATATTGCCCCTAAGTAGCTGTGCTCTCGTGCACCTCTCATCACATCCCGTGTATCGCACTGTTTTCGTGGACCTCCCATAGCTTCCAATTTCACGCCGCGTTTTCGCGCAGCTCTCATAGCTTCCCATATATTGCGATGTTTTCGCGCCCCTCTCATATATTTCCCCAATTTGCTGTGTTTTTGTGCACCTCCCATAACTTCCCCATATCACCGTTCTCTTGCACACCTCGCATAGCTTCCCCTACATTACTATGTTTTCGCGCACCTCTCATATCTTCTCCCATATCGCCGTGCTTTCAAACACCTCCCATAGTTTCTCCTATAATGTTGTGTTTTCTCACACCTCTCATACCTTCCCCTTTCTCGCTCTGTTTTCGTGCACCTCCCGTAGCTTCCCATATATCGCTGTGTTTTCGCGCACCTCTCATACCTTCCACTATATCGCTGTGTATTCGTGCACCACTCGTAGCTTCCCCTATATCCATGTGTTTTCGCGCACCTCTCATAACTTCCCCTTTCTCGCTCTGTTTTTGTGCACCTCCCATAGCTTCCCATATATCGCTGTGTTTTCGCGCACTTCTCATACCTTCCACTATATCGCTGTGTTTTCGCGCACCCCTCGTAGCTTCCCCTATATCGATGTGTTTTTGCTCACCCCTCACAGCTTTGCCTATATCGCCATGTTCTCACGCACCTCACATACCTTCCACTCTATAGCTGAGCTTTTGCTCATCTCTCATACCTTCCCCTATATCGATGTGTTTTCACGCACCTCCCATAAATTTCCCTATATCGCTGTGTTTTCGCACACCTCCCATAGCTTCCCCTATATCACTGTGTTTTCACGCACCTCTCATCCCTTCCTCGATATCAGTGTGATTTCGCGCACCTCCCAAGGCATCCCATATATCGCTGTGTTTTTGCTCATCTCTCAGAGCTTCCCCTATATCACTGAGTTTTCACGCACCTCCCATAGCTTCCTCTATACCGCTGTGTTTTTGCACACCTCTGATACCTTCCCCTATATCGTTGTTTTTTTTGCGCACCTCTCATACCTTCCCCTATATCACTGTGTTTTCATGCACCTCGCATACTTACCCTAATATCACTGTGTTTTCATGCACCTCTCATACTGACCCCTATATCGCTGTGTTTTCGCGCACCTCTCATCACTTCCCCTATATCGACGTGTTTTCAAGCACCACTCATACTTTCACGTATATCGCCATGTGTTCGCACACCTCCCATAGCTTCCTCTATATCCCTGTTTTCCGCGCACCCCTCATATCTTCCCCTATATCGCTGTGTTATCGCGCACCTCTCATAGCTTCCCCTCTATCGCTGTGTTCTCGTGCACCTCTCATAGCTTTCCATATATTGCAATGTTTTCACGCAGTTCTCATAGCTTCCCCCATATAGTCGTGTTTTCTCACACCTCGCATAAATTCCCCTATATCGCCGTGTTTTCACGCACCTCTCATTACTTCCGTTCTATCGCTGTTATTGCACACCTCTCATATCTTGCCATATATTGCAATGTTTTCCTACACTTCTGATAGCTTCCCCCAAACCGCAGTGTTTTCGCGCACCTCTCATAGCTTCCCCTATATCACCCTGTTTTCGCGCACATTGCATAGCTTCCCCTATATCGTTGTGTTTTCACGCACCTCTCATACCTTCTGTTCTATCGCTGTGTTTTGGCGCACCTCTCATAGCTTGCCATATATTGCAATGTTTTCAAGCACTTCTGATAGCTTCCCCCAAATCGCGGTATTTTGGCGCACCTCTCATACCTTCCCCTATATCATCGTGTTTTCGTGCACCTCGCATAGCTTCCCCCATATCGTTGTGTTTTCGCGCACCTCTCATGCCTTCCATTATATCGTTGTGTATTCGCGCACCACTCGTAGCTTCCCTTATATCGATGTGTTTTCAAGCACCATTCATACCTTCACGTATATCGCCGTGGGTTCGCTCTCCTCCCATAGCTTCCTCTATATCCCTGTTTTCCGCGCACCCCTCATATCTTCCCCTATATCGCTGTGTTATCGCGCACCTGTCATAGCTTCCCCTCTATCGCTGTGTTCTCGTGCACCTCTCATAGCTTTCCATATATTGCAATGTTTTCACGCAGTTCTCATAGCTTCCCCCATATAGTCGTGTTTTCTCACACCTCGCATAAATTCCCCTATATCGCCGTGTTTTCACGCGCCTCTCATTACTTCCGTTCTATCGCTGTTATTGCACACCTCTCATATCTTGCCATATATTGCAATGTTTTCCTACACTTCTGATAGCTTCCCCCAAACCGCAGTGTTTTCGCGCACCTCTCATAGCTTCCCCTATATCACCCTGTTTTCGCGCACATTGCATAGCTTCCCCTATATCGTTGTGTTTTCACGCACCTCTCATACCTTCTGTTCTATCGCTGTGTTTTGGCGCACCTCTCATAGCTTGCCATATATTGCAATGTTTTCAAGCACTTCTGATAGCTTCCCCCAAATCGCGGTATTTTGGCGCACCTCTCATACCTTCCCCTATATCATCGTGTTTTCGTGCACCTCGCATAGCTTCCCCCATATCGTTGTGTTTTCGCGCACCTCTCATGCCTTCCATTATATCGTTGTGTATTCGCGCACCACTCGTAGCTTCCCCTATATCGATGTGTTTTCAAGCACCATTCATACCTTCACGTATATCGCCGTGTGTTCGCTCTCCTCCCATAGCTTCCACTATATAACTGTGTTTTCGTGCACCCCTCATACCTTCCCCTATATCGCTGTGTTATTGTGCACCTCTCATAGCTTCCCCCAAATAGCAGTGTTTTCGTGCTCCTCTCATAGCTACCCCTATATCACTGTGTTTTCATATACCCATCATACCTTCCCCTATATCGCTGTGTTATTCCGCACCTCTCATAGCTTCCCCTCTGTCGCTGTGTTCTTGTGCACCTCTCATAGCTTTCCATATATTGCAATGTTTTCGCGCACCTCTCATAGCTTCGCCCATTTCGCCGTGCTTTCGCACACCTCACATAGCTTCCCCTATATCGCTGTGTTTTCACGCACCTCCCATACTTTCCGTTCTATCGCTGTGTTTTCACGCATCTCTCATAGCTTACTATATATTGCAATGTTTTCATGCACTTCTGATAGCTTCCCCGAAATCGCTGTGTTTTCGCGCACCTCTCATACCTTCACGTATATCACCCTGTTTTCGTGCATCTCCCATAGCTTCCCCTATATCACTGTGTTTTCGTGCATCTATCATACCTTCCCCTATATTGCCGTGTTTTCTCACACCTCTCATACAATCTCTTATATCACCGTGTTTTCACGCACCTCCCATGGCTTCCCCTATATTGCTGTGTTTTCTCACATCTCTCATACCTTCCCCTATATCGCTGTGTTTTTGTGCACCTCCCATAGCTTCCCCTACATCGCTCTGTTTTTGTGCACCTCTCATACCTTCCCATCTTTCGCCATGTTTTAACGCACCTCCATAGCTTCCCATGTATCGCTGTGATTTCGCGTGCCTATCACAATATCCACTATATCGCTGGGTTTTCACACACCTCTGATACCTTCCCCTCTATCGCTATGTTCTCATGCACCTCTCATAGCTTTCCATATATTGCAGTGTTTTCGCACACCTCTCATAGCTTCCCCCAAATCGCAGTGTTCTCGCGCGCCTCTCATAGCTTCCCCTATATCTCCGTGTTTTTGCACACCTCGCATAGATTCCCCTATATCGTGTTCTCGCGCTCCTCTCATACCTTCCCCTGTATCGCCGTGTTGTCATGCACCTCTTATAACTTCCCCTATATCGCTGTGTTTTTGCCTTCCTCGCATAGCTTCCCCTATATCGTGTGTTTTTGCGTTCCTCTGATAGCTTTGCCTATATCACCGTTTTCTCGTGCTCCTCTCATACCTTCGCTTTTTTAGCTGAGCTTTCTCTCATCTCTCATACATTTTCCGAAATCGACGTGTTTTCACGCACCTCTCATATCTTCACGTATATCGCCTTGTATTCGCGCACCTCCCATAGGTTCTCCTATATCACTGTGTTTTCGCGCAGCTCTCATAACTTCCTCTATATCGCCACGTTTTCGCGTACCTCTCATATTTTCCCCTATAACGCTGTGTTATCAAGCAGCTCTCATAACTTCCCCTATCTTGATCTGTTTTCACACACCTCCCATAACTTCCCGTAAGTAGCTGTGCTCTCGTCACCTCTCATCACTTCCACTGTATCGCACTGTTTTCATGGACCTCCATAGCTTCCCATTTCTCGCCACATTTTCACGCACCTCTCACAGCTTCCCAAATATTGCGATGTTTTCGCGCCCCTCTCATATATTCCTCCAAATCGCTGTGTTTTTGTGCACCTCCCAGAGCTTCCCCATATCACCGTGCTCTTGCACACCTCGCATAGCTCTCCCCTACATTGCTATGTTTTCGCGCACCTCTCATATCTTCTCCTATATTGCCGTGCTTTCACGCACCTCCCATAGCTTCCCATATATTGCTGTGTTTTCTCACACCTCTCATACTTTCCCCTTTCTTGTTCTGTTTTCATGCACCTCTCATACCTTCCACTATATCGTTGTGTTTTCGCGTACCTCTCGTAGCTTCCCCTATACCGATTTTTTTTCGTGCAACTCTCATAACTTCCCCTATATCGCTGTGTTTTCGTGCACCTCTCATAACTTCCCCTATATCGCTGTGTTTTTGCTCACCTCTCACAGCATTGCCTATATTGCCTTGTTCTCGCGCACCTCTCATACCTTCCCCTTTTTAGCTGAGTTTTTGCTCATCTCTCATACCTTCCCCTATATTGACGTATTTTCACACACCTCTCATACCTTCACGTATATCGCCGTGTTTTCGCGCACCTCCCATAGCTTCCCCAATATCACTGTTTTCGCGCATCTGTCATACCTTCCCATATATCGCAGTGTTTTCACACACCTCCCATACATTCCCCTATATCGCTGTGTTTATGTGCACCTCTGATACCTTCCCCTATATCATTGTGTTATTGCGCACCTCTCATACCTTCCCCTATATCACTGTGTTTTCATGCATCTCGCATACCTACCACTATATCACTGTGTTTTTGCGCACCTCTCATACCGTCCCCTGCATCGTTGCGTTTTTGCGCACCTCTCATCGCTTCCACTATATCGACCTGTTTTCAAGCACCACTCATAGCTTCACGTATATCACTGTGTTTTCGCGCACCTCTCATACCTTCCGCTATATCGCTGTGTTAATGCGCACCTCTCATAGCTTCCCTTCTATCGCTGTGTACTGGTGCACCTCTCAAAGCTTTCCATATATTGAAATGTTATCGCGCACATCTCATAGCTTTTCCAATTATCGCCGTGCTTTCACGGTCCTCCCATAGCTTCCCCTATATTGCTGTGTGTTCTCGCACCTCCCATACATTCCTGTTTCTCGCTCTGTTTTCGTGCACCTCCCATAGCTTTCCATATATCGCTGCCTTTTCGCGCAGCTCTCATACCTTCCATTATATCGCTGTGTTTTCGAGCACCTCTTGTAGCTTCCCCTATGTCGACGTGTTTTCGCGCAGCTCTCATAACTTCCCCTATACCGCTGTGTTTTCACGCAGCTCGCATAGCTTTCCCTGTATCGTTGTGTTTTCACACTCCTCTCATACCTTCCCCTATATTGCCCCTAAGTAGCTGTGCTCTCGTGCACCTCTCATCACATCCCGTGTATCGCACTGTTTTCGTGGACCTCCCATAGCTTCCAATTTCACGCCGCGTTTTCGCGCAGCTCTCATAGCTTCCCATATATTGCGATGTTTTCGCGCCCCTCTCATATATTTCCCCAATTTGCTGTGTTTTTGTGCACCTCCCATAACTTCCCCATATCACCGTTCTCTTGCACACCTCGCATAGCTTCCCCTACATTACTATGTTTTCGCGCACCTCTCATATCTTCTCCCATATCGCCGTGCTTTCAAACACCTCCCATAGTTTCTCCTATAATGTTGTGTTTTCTCACACCTCTCATACCTTCCCCTTTCTCGCTCTGTTTTCGTGCACCTCCCGTAGCTTCCCATATATCGCTGTGTTTTCGCGCACCTCTCATACCTTCCACTATATCGCTGTGTATTCGTGCACCACTCGTAGCTTCCCCTATATCCATGTGTTTTCGCGCACCTCTCATAACTTCCCCTTTCTCGCTCTGTTTTTGTGCACCTCCCATAGCTTCCCATATATCGCTGTGTTTTCGCGCACTTCTCATACCTTCCACTATATCGCTGTGTTTTCGCGCACCCCTCGTAGCTTCCCCTATATCGATGTGTTTTTGCTCACCCCTCACAGCTTTGCCTATATCGCCATGTTCTCACGCACCTCACATACCTTCCACTCTATAGCTGAGCTTTTGCTCATCTCTCATACCTTCCCCTATATCGATGTGTTTTCACGCACCTCCCATAAATTTCCCTATATCGCTGTGTTTTCGCACACCTCCCATAGCTTCCCCTATATCACTGTGTTTTCACGCACCTCTCATCCCTTCCTCGATATCAGTGTGATTTCGCGCACCTCCCAAGGCATCCCATATATCGCTGTGTTTTTGCTCATCTCTCAGAGCTTCCCCTATATCACTGAGTTTTCACGCACCTCCCATAGCTTCCTCTATACCGCTGTGTTTTTGCACACCTCTGATACCTTCCCCTATATCGTTGTTTTTTTTGCGCACCTCTCATACCTTCCCCTATATCACTGTGTTTTCATGCACCTCGCATACTTACCCTAATATCACTGTGTTTTCATGCACCTCTCATACTGACCCCTATATCGCTGTGTTTTCGCGCACCTCTCATCACTTCCCCTATATCGACGTGTTTTCAAGCACCACTCATACTTTCACGTATATCGCCATGTGTTCGCACACCTCCCATAGCTTCCTCTATATCCCTGTTTTCCGCGCACCCCTCATATCTTCCCCTATATCGCTGTGTTATCGCGCACCTCTCATAGCTTCCCCTCTATCGCTGTGTTCTCGTGCACCTCTCATAGCTTTCCATATATTGCAATGTTTTCACGCAGTTCTCATAGCTTCCCCCATATAGTCGTGTTTTCTCACACCTCGCATAAATTCCCCTATATCGCCGTGTTTTCACGCACCTCTCATTACTTCCGTTCTATCGCTGTTATTGCACACCTCTCATATCTTGCCATATATTGCAATGTTTTCCTACACTTCTGATAGCTTCCCCCAAACCGCAGTGTTTTCGCGCACCTCTCATAGCTTCCCCTATATCACCCTGTTTTCGCACACATTGCATAGCTTCCCCTATATCGTTGTGTTTTCACGCACCTCTCATACCTTCTGTTCTATCGCTGTGTTTTGGCGCACCTCTCATAGCTTGCCATATATTGCAATGTTTTCAAGCACTTCTGATAGCTTCCCCCAAATCGCGGTATTTTGGCGCACCTCTCATACCTTCCCCTATATCATCGTGTTTTCGTGCACCTCGCATAGCTTCCCCCATATCGTTGTGTTTTCGCGCACCTCTCATGCCTTCCATTATATCGTTGTGTATTCGCGCACCACTCGTAGCTTCCCTTATATCGATGTGTTTTCAAGCACCATTCATACCTTCACGTATATCGCCGTGGGTTCGCTCTCCTCCCATAGCTTCCTCTATATCCCTGTTTTCCGCGCACCCCTCATATCTTCCCCTATATCGCTGTGTTATCGCGCACCTGTCATAGCTTCCCCTCTATCGCTGTGTTCTCGTGCACCTCTCATAGCTTTCCATATATTGCAATGTTTTCACGCAGTTCTCATAGCTTCCCCCATATAGTCGTGTTTTCTCACACCTCGCATAAATTCCCCTATATCGCCGTGTTTTCACGCGCCTCTCATTACTTCCGTTCTATCGCTGTTATTGCACACCTCTCATATCTTGCCATATATTGCAATGTTTTCCTACACTTCTGATAGCTTCCCCCAAACCGCAGTGTTTTCGCGCACCTCTCATAGCTTCCCCTATATCACCCTGTTTTCGCGCACATTGCATAGCTTCCCCTATATCGTTGTGTTTTCACGCACCTCTCATACCTTCTGTTCTATCGCTGTGTTTTGGCGCACCTCTCATAGCTTGCCATATATTGCAATGTTTTCAAGCACTTCTGATAGCTTCCCCCAAATCGCGGTATTTTGGCGCACCTCTCATACCTTCCCCTATATCATCGTGTTTTCGTGCACCTCGCATAGCTTCCCCCATATCGTTGTGTTTTCGCGCACCTCTCATGCCTTCCATTATATCGTTGTGTATTCGCGCACCACTCGTAGCTTCCCCTATATCGATGTGTTTTCAAGCACCATTCATACCTTCACGTATATCGCCGTGTGTTCGCTCTCCTCCCATAGCTTCCACTATATAACTGTGTTTTCGTGCACCCCTCATACCTTCCCCTATATCGCTGTGTTATTGCGCACCTCTCATAGCTTCCCCCAAATAGCAGTGTTTTCGTGCTCCTCTCATAGCTACCCCTATATCACTGTGTTTTCATATACCCATCATACCTTCCCCTATATCGCTGTGTTATTCCGCACCTCTCATAGCTTCCCCTCTGTCGCTGTGTTCTTGTGCACCTCTCATAGCTTTCCATATATTGCAATGTTTTCGCGCACCTCTCATAGCTTCGCCCATTTCGCCGTGCTTTCGCACACCTCACATAGCTTCCCCTATATCGCTGTGTTTTCACGCACCTCCCATACTTTCCGTTCTATCGCTGTGTTTTCACGCATCTCTCATAGCTTACTATATATTGCAATGTTTTCATGCACTTCTGATAGCTTCCCCGAAATCGCTGTGTTTTCGCGCACCTCTCATACCTTCACGTATATCACCCTGTTTTCGTGCATCTCCCATAGCTTCCCCTATATCACTGTGTTTTCGTGCATCTATCATACCTTCCCCTATATTGCTGTGTTTTCGCACAACTCCCATAGCTTCCCCTATATCGCTGTGTTTTCACGCTCCTCTGATCCCTTCCCTGATATCACTGTGATTTCGCACTCCTCCCAAGGCTTCCTCTATATCGCTGTGTTTTCGCTCACCTCTCATAGTTTCCCCTATAGCACCGTGTTTTCGCGCACATCTCAAATCTTCTGCTATAAGGCTGTGTCATCAAGCAGCTCTCATAACTTCCCGTATATTGCTCAGTTTTCATGCATCTCCTATAGTTTCCCCCATGTGTCTGTGCTCTCGTTCACCTCTCATCACTTCCTCTATATCGCCCGGTTTTCACGGACCTCCCATACATTCCTATTTTCGCCGTGTTTTCGCGCGCCTTGTTCTGGCACACCTCGCATAACTTCCCCTACATCTCTATGTTTCCGCGCACCTCTTATACCTTCTTCTATATCGCCGTGCTTCCACGCACCTCCCATAGCCTCCCCTAAATTGCTGTGTTTTATCACACCTCTCATACCTTCCCCTTTCTCGCTGTGTTTTCGTGCACCTCCTATAGCTTCCCATATATCGCTGTCTTTTTGCACAGCTCTCATAACTTTCCCTATATCGCTGTGTTTTCGCGCAGCTCGCATAGCTTCCCCATATCGTTGTGCTTTCACTGTCCTCTCATACATTCCCCTATATCGCTGTGTTCTCGCGCACCTCTCATACCTTCCCCTTTTTAACTGAGTGTTCACTCGTCTCTCATACCTTCCCCTATATCGACGTGTTTTCACGCAACCTCTCATACCTTCACGTATATCGCCGTGTTTTCGCACACCTCCCATAGCTTCCCCTGTATCACTGTGGTTTTGCGCACCTCTCATAACATCCCCTATATCGTTGTGTTTTCGCACACCTCTCATACCTTCCACTATATCGATGTTTTTTCACGCACCTCACGTAGCTTCCCCTATATAGAAATGTTTTCGCGCACCACTCATACCTTCCCCTATATCGCTGTGTTTTCACGTACCTCTCATAACTTTCCGCTTATCACTGTCTTTTCATGCACCTCTCATACCTACCCCTATATCACCCTGTTTTCACGCACCTCCCATAGTTTGCCATATATCGCTGTGTTTTCGCACACGTCTCATACCCTTTTTTGCTGTGTTATCGCACACCTCTCATAGCATCCCCTCTATTGCTGTGTTCTCGTGCACCTCTCATAGGTTTCTATATGTCGCAATATTTTTGCGCACCTCTCATAGCTTCCCCCAAATCGCTTTGTTTTCGCGCACCTCGCATAGCTTCACCGATATCACCGTTGTTTCGCGCATCTCGCATAGATTCACCTCCACCACTATGTTTTCGCACACCTCTCATACCTTCTCCATATATCGCCATGCTTTCACGCACCTCCCATAGCTCCCCCTATATTGCTGTGTTTTATCACACTTCTCATACCTTCCCCTTTCTCGTTGTGTTTTCGTGCACCTCCTATAGCTTCCCATATATCGCTGTCTTTTCATGCAGCTCTCATAGCTTCCCCTATATCGCTGTGTTTTCATCCACCTGTCAAACATTCCCCTGGGTGGCTATGTTTTCGTGCACCTCTCATAGCTTCCTCTATATCGCCGTGTTTTCACTCACCTCCCATACCTTCCCCTATGTCGCTGTGTTTTCGCTCACCTCTCATAGCTTCCCCTGTATCGCCAAGGGCTCGCGCAACTCGCATATTCCACTTTTTAGCGGTGTTTTCGCTCATATCTCATACCTTCCCCTATATCGCCATGTGTTCGTACCCCTCTCATAGCTTCCCCATATCACTGTGTATTCGCGCAGCTCCCACAGTTTCCCCAGTATCGCTGTATTTTCGTGCACCTCTCATACCTTCCCCTATGTTGCTGAGTTTTCACTCCCCTCTCATTAATTTCCCTACATCGCTGTGTTTTCGGATACCTCTCATACCTTCCCATATATCGCCGTGTTTTCGTACACTTCCCATACCTTCCCCTATATCGCCATTTTTTGGTGCACCTCTCATACCTTCCCCTATATTGCTGTGTTTTCATGAACCTTTCATTCCTTGCCTTATATTGCCATGTTTTCTCGCTCGGCTCATACCTTCCCCTATATCGCTCTGTTTTCGCACACCTCTCATACATTCCCCAATATATGCCGTGTTTTCACGCACCTCTCATTTTTTCCCAGCATTGCTGTGTTTTCACGCACCACCCATAGCTTCTGCTGCATCGCTGTATTTTCGCACAGCTCTGATACCTTCCCTTGTATCGCAGTGTTTTAGCGTACCTCTCATAACTTCCCCTAAAACGCCATGTTTTTGCACACCTTCCATAGCTTCCCCTATATCCGTGTTTTTCCGCACCTTTTATAGTTTACCTGACATTGCCCTGTTTTTGCGCAGCTCTCATAGCTTCCCCTACATTGCTGTGTTCTCGCGCACCTCTCATACCTTCCCCTATGTCGCTGTGTTTTCGTGCACCACTCAGAGCTTCCCCTATATCGCTGTGTTTTCATGTACCTCCCATAGCTTCCCGAACATCACTCTGCATCCGTGCTCCTCCTATAGCTTCCCCTGCATCGCTCTGTTTTCGCGCACCTCTCATGCCTTCCCCTATATCGCTGTTTTTTTTTGTGCACCTCCCATACCTTCCGCTATATAGCCATTTTTTGGTTACCTCTCATACCTTCCCCTATACCACTGTGTTTTCATGAACCTCTCATTCCTTGCCTTATATCGCCATGTTTTCTCGCTCCGCTCATACATTCCCCTATATCGCTGTGTTTTCGCGCACCTCTCATACCTTCCCCTATATCGCTGTGTTTTCGCGCACCTCTCATACCTTACCCAGTATTGCCGTGTTTTTGCGCATCTCTCAGAGCTTCCTCTATATCGCTGTGTTTTCGTGCACCTCCCATACCTTCCCCTATATCGCTGTGTTTTCATAAATCTCTCATTCCTTGCCTTATATCACCATGTTTTCTCACTCCGCTCATTCCTTCCCCTATATCGCTGTGTTTTTGCGCACCTCTCATATCTTCCCCTATATTGCCCTATTCGCGCACCTCTCAGAGATTCCCCTATAATGCTGTGTTTTCACGCACCTCTGATACCTTCCCCTGTATCGCTGTGTTTTTGCGCACCTCTGATACCTTCCACTATAATGCTATGATTTTGCGCACCTTCCATAGCTTCCCCTATATACCCGTGTTTTTCCACGCCTTTCATAGTTTCCCTGATCTTGCCCTGTTCTCGCGCACCTCTCAGAGCTTCCCCTATATCGCTGTGTTTTCACGCACCTCCCATAGCTTCCTCCACATCGTTGTGTATACGTGCACCTCCCATAGGTTCCCCTGCATCGCTGTGTTTTTGAGCACATCCCATAGCTTCCCCCGTATCGCTGCGCTTTTGTGCACCTCCCATAGCTTCCCCCGTATCGCTGCGCTTTTGTGCACCTCCCATAGCTTCCCCTGTATCGCTGTGTTTTTGTGCACCTTCCATAGCTTCCACTATGTCCCCGTGTTTTTCCACACCTTTCATAGTTTCCCTGACCTTGCCTTGTTTTCGCGCAGCTCTCATAGCTTCCCCGACATTGCTGTGTTCTCACGCACCTCCCATAGATTCCCCAACAGCGCCGTTTTTTGCACACCTCCCATTGCTTCCCCTATATCAGCGTGTTTTTCTGCACCTCTGATACCTTCCCCTATATCGCTGTGTTTTCGCGCACCTCTCATACCTTTCCCAATATTGCCGTGTTTTTGTGCATCTCTCAAAGCTTCCCCTATATCGTTGTGTTTTCGTGCACCACCCATAGCTTCCGCTGCATCGCTGTGTATTTGCGCACCTCTCATACCTTCCCCATAACGCAATCTTTTTGCGCACCTTCCATAGCTTCCCCTATATCGCTGTGTTTTGCGCACCTTCCATAGTTTCCCCTGTACCCCATGTTTTTCCGCACCTGTCATAGTTTCCCTGACATTGCTCTGTTTTCGTGCACCTCTCATACCTTCTGCTATATCGCTGTTTTTGTGAACCTCTCATTCCTTGCCTTATATAACCGTGATTTCTCGCTCCTCTCATACCTTCCGCTATATTGCCGTGTTTTCACGCATCTCTCATACCTTCCACTTTATCGCCGTGTCATCGAGCACCTCCCATACCTTCCTCTATATCGCTGTGTTTTAGCGCACCTCCCATACCTTCCCCTATATCACCGTGTATTTCCACACCTTTCATAGTTTCCCCGACTTTCCCCAGTGTTCGCGCAGCTATCTTAGCTTCCCCTACATTGCTGTGTTCTCACGCACCTCTCATACCTTCCCCTATGTCGCTGTGTTTTCGCGTACCTCTCAGAGCTTCCCCTTTATCGCTGTGTTTTCACACACCTCCCATAGCTTCCCCTGCATCGCTGTGTTTTCATGCACCTCTCATACCTTCCCCTATAACGCCATGTTTTTGCGTACCTTCCATAGCTTCCCCTATATCCCCGTGTTTTTCCGCACCATTCATAGGTTCCCTGACCTTGCCCTGTTTTCGCGCAGCTCTCATAGCTTCCCCTACATTGCTGTGTTCTCTCGCACCTCCCATATCTTAGCCGACATTACTGTGTTTTCACGCACCTCTCATACCTTCCCCTATATGCCATGTTTTCGCGCACCACTCAGAGCTTCCCCTATATCGCTGTGTTTTCACGCTCCTCCCATAGCTTCCTCAAAATCGCTGTGTTTTCGCGCACTTCCCAGTGCTTCCCCGATATCGCTGTGTTTTTGCGCACCTACCATAGCTTCCCCTATATCGCCGTTTTCGTGCACCTCTGATAACTTCCCCTATATTGCTGTGTTTTCGTGAACCTCTCATTCCTTGCCTTATATTGCCATGTTTTCTCGCTCCGCTCATAACTTCCCCTACATTGCTGTGTTCTCGCGCTCATCTCAAACCTTCCCCTATGTCGCTGTGTTTTTGCGCACCACTCAGAGCTTCCCCTACATTGCTGTGTTTTCGTGCACCTCTCAGAGCTTCCCATACATTGCTGTGTTTTCACGCACCTTCCATAGCTTCCACAACATCGCTGTGTTTTCACGCACCTCCCATAGCTTCCTCAACATCACTGTGTATCCGTGCACCTCCTATTGCTTCCCCGATATTGCTGTGATTTGCGCACCTAACATAGCTTCCCCTATGTCGCCCTGTTTTCGTGCACCTCTGATAAATTCGCCTATATCACTGTGTTTTCGTGAAACTCACATAGCTTCCCCCATATCGCTGTGTTTTTGCGCACCTCTCATATCTTCCCCGATATCACCTTGTTTTCGTGCACCTCTCAGAGCTTCCCCTATATCGATGTGTTTTCGCGCACCTCTCCAGAGCTTCCCCTATATCGATGTGTTTTCACGCACCTCCCATAGCTTCCTCAACATTGCTGTGTTTTCACGCACCTCCCATTGCTTCCCCGATATCGCTGTGTTTTTGTGCACCTACCATAGCTTCCCCTATATCGCCCTGTTTTCATGCACCTCTGATAACGTCCCCAAAATGCTGTGTTTTTGTGAACCTCACAAAGCTTCCCCCATATCGCTGTGTTTTTGCGCACCTCTCATATCTTCCCCGATATCACCTTGTTTTCGTGCACCTCTCAAAGCTTCCCCTATATTGCTGTGTTTTTGAGCACATCCCATAGCTTCCCCCGTATCGCTGCGCTTTTGTGCACCTCCCATAGCTTCCCCCGTATTGCTGCGCTTTTGTGCACCTCCCATAGCTTCCCCTGTATCGCTGTGTTTTTGCGCACCTTCCATAGCTTCCACTATGTCCCCGTGTTTTTCCACACCTTTCATAGTTTCCCTGACCTTGCCTTGTTTTCGCGCAGCTCTCATAGCTTCCCCGACATTGCTGTGTTCTCACGCACCTCCCATAGGTTCCCCAACAGCGCCGTTTTTTTGCACACCTCCCATTGCTTCCCCTATATCAGCGTGTTTTTCTGCACCTCTGATACCTTCCCCTATATCGCTGTGTTTTCGCGCACCTCTCATACCTTTCCCAATATTGCCGTGTTTTTGTGCATCTCTCAAAGCTTCCCCTATATCGTTGTGTTTTCGTGCACCACCCATAGCTTCCGCTGCATCGCTGTGTATTTGCGCACCTCTCATACCTTCCCCATAACGCAATCTTTTTGCGCACCTTCCATAGCTTCCCCTATATCGCTGTGTTTTGCGCACCTTCCATAGTTTCCCCTGTACCCCATGTTTTTCCGCACCTGTCATAGTTTCCCTGACATTGCTCTGTTTTCGTGCACCTCTCATACCTTCTGCTATATCGCTGTTTTTGTGAACCTCTCATTCCTTGCCTTATATAACCGTGATTTCTCGCTCCTCTCATACCTTCCGCTATATTGCCGTGTTTTCACGCATCTCTCATACCTTCCACTTTATCGCCGTGTCATCGAGCACCTCCCATACCTTCCTCTATATCGCTGTGTTTTAGCGCACCTCCCATACCTTCCCCTATATCACCGTGTATTTCCACACCTTTCATAGTTTCCCCGACTTTCCCCAGTGTTCGCGCAGCTATCTTAGCTTCCCCTACATTGCTGTGTTCTCACGCACCTCTCATACCTTCCCCTATGTCGCTGTGTTTTCGCGTACCTCTCAGAGCTTCCCCTTTATCGCTGTGTTTTCACACACCTCCCATAGCTTCCCCTGCATCGCTGTGTTTTCATGCACCTCTCATACCTTCCCCTATAACGCCATGCTTTTGCGTACCTTCCATAGCTTCCCCTATATCCCCGTGTTTTTCCGCACCATTCATAGGTTCCCTGACCTTGCCCTGTTTTCGCGCAGCTCTCATAGCTTCCCCTACATTGCTGTGTTCTCTCGCACCTCCCATATCTTAGCCGACATTACTGTGTTTTCACGCACCTCTCATACCTTCCCCTATATGCCATGTTTTCGCGCACCACTCAGAGCTTCCCCTATATCGCTGTGTTTTCACGCTCCTCCCATAGCTTCCTCAAATCGCTGTGTTTTCGCGCACTTCCCAGTGCTTCCCCGATATCGCTGTGTTTTTGCGCACCTACCATAGCTTCCCCTATATCGCCGTTTTCGTGCACCTCTGATAACTTCCCCTATATTGCTGTGTTTTCGTGAACCTCTCATTCCTTGCCTTATATTGCCATGTTTTCTCGCTCCGCTCATAACTTCCCCTACATTGCTGTGTTCTCGCGCTCATCTCAAACCTTCCCCTATGTCGCTGTGTTTTTGCGCACCACTCAGAGCTTCCCCTATATTGCTGTGTTTTCGTGCACCTCTCAGAGCTTCCCATACATTGCTGTGTTTTCACGCACCTTCCATAGCTTCCACAACATCGCTGTGTTTTCACGCACCTCCCATAGCTTCCTCAACATCACTGTGTATCCGTGCACCTCCTATTGCTTCCCCGATATTGCTGTGATTTGCGCACCTAACATAGCTTCCCCTATGTCGCCCTGTTTTCGTGCACCTCTGATAAATTCGCCTATATCACTGTGTTTTCGTGAAACTCACATAGCTTCCCCCATATCGCTGTGTTTTTGCGCACCTCTCATATCTTCCCCGATATCACCTTGTTTTCGTGCACCTCTCAAAGCTTCCCCTATATTGCTGTGTTTTCGCGCACCTCTCCAGAGCTTCCCCTATATCGATGTGTTTTCACGCACCTCCCATAGCTTCCTCAACATTGCTGTGTTTTCACGCACCTCCCATTGCTTCCCCGATTTCGCTGTGTTTTTGTGCACCTACCATAGCTTCCCCTATATCGCCCTGTTTTCATGCACCTCTGATAACGTCCCCTATATGCTGTGTTTTTGTGAACCTCACATAGCTTCCCCCATATCGCTGTGTTTTTGAGCACCTCTCATATCTTCCCCGATATCGGCTTGTTTTCGTGCACCCCTGATTCCTACCCCTATATCGCTATGTTTTTGCGCACCTCCCAGAGCTTCCACTACATCGCTGTTTATTTGCACACCTCCCATATCTTCCTATATATCACTGTGTTTTCGCACACATAGCTTCTCCGACACTGCTTTGTTTTTGCGCACCTCTGATAGCTTCCCCTACATCGCTGTGTTTTCACGCACCTCTGATACCTTCCACGAAATCGCAGTGTTTTAGCGCACCTCTCGTAGCTTCCCCAATATCTTTGTGTTTTTGCTCACCGCTCATAGCTTTGCCCATATCGCCGTGTTCTCACGCACCTCTGATAACTTCCCCTTTTTAGCTGTGTTTTCGGTCACCTCTCATAGCTTCCCCTATACCACCTAGTTTTCGCGCACATCTCATTACTTCCCCTTTATCGCTGTGTTAGCAAGCAGCTCAAATAACTTCCCCTATATCGCCATGTTTTCAGAGACTTCCCATAGCTTCCTCTATATTGCCGTGTTCTGGCGCACCTCGCATAGCTACCCCTCTATCGCTGTGTTTTCGCGCACCTCTCATAGCTTTCTATATATTGCAATTTTTTCGTACACTTCTCATAGCTTCCCCCAAATCGCTGTGTTTTCGCGCACCTCTCATAGCTTCACCTCCACCACTATCATTTCGCACACTTTCTCCATATATCGCCATGATATCACGCACCTCCCATAGCTTCCCATATATCGCTGTGTTTTCGTGCACCTCTCATACTGTCCACTATATCGCTGTTTTCGTGCACATCTCGTAGCTTCCTCTATATCGCTGTGTTTTTGCTCACCTCTCATAGCTTTGCCTATGTCGCCATATTCTCACGCACCTCTCATACCTTCCCCTTTTTAGCTGAGTTTTCACTCATCTCTCAAACCTTCCCCTATATCGACGTGTTTTCACACACCTCACATACCTTACGTATATCGCCGTGTTTTCGCGCACCTCCCATAGCTTCCCCTTTATCATTGTGTTTTTGCGCACCTCTCATACCTTCCCCTATATCGCCATGTTTTCACGCACCTCTCATAGCTTCCCATATATTGCAGCGTTTTTGCGCACCTCGTATACCTTCCCCTATATCACTGTGTTTTCGCGCACCTCTCATAGCTTCCCACTTATCACTGTCTTTTCGCGCGCCTCTCTTTCCTACCCCGATATCGACCTGTATTCACGCACCTCCCATATTTTCCCATATATCGCCGTATTTTCGTGCACCTCTCATACCTTCCACTTTTTCACTGTGTTATCGCGCACCTCTCATAGCTTCCACTCTATTGCTGTGTTCTCGTGCACCTCTGATAGGTTTCCAGATATTGCAATATTTTCGCGCACCTCTCATAGCTTCCCCCAAATCGTTGTGTTTTCGCGCACCTCTCATAGCTTCCCCTAAATCACCATGTTTTTGCGCACCTCGCATAGCTTCCCCTGTATCGTTCTGCTTTCGCGCAGCTCTCATAACTTCTCCAACATCACTATGTTTTTGCTTACCTCTGATAGCGTTGCCTATGTCGCCGTGTTCTTGCGCACCTCTCATACCTTCCCTTTTTTAGCTGAGTTTTCACTCATCTCTCATACATTCCCCTATATCGACACGTATTAAAGCACCTCTCATACCTTCATGTATATCGCCCTGTTTTCGCCCACCTCCCATAGCTTCCCCTATATCGCTGTGTTTTCGCGCACCTCCCATAGCTTCCCTTATATCGCTGTGTTTTTATGCACCTCTCATCCCTTCCCTGATATCACTGTGATTTTGCGCACATCCCAAGACATCCCCTATAGCGCTGTGTTTTCGTTCACCTCTCATAGCTTCCGCTATATCACCGTGTTTTCGCGCACCTCTCATGGCTTCCCATATATTGCGATGTATTCGCAGACCTCTCATAGATTCGCTCAAATCGCTGTGTTTTTGCGCACCTCTCATAGCTTCCCCTATATCGCCATCTTCTGGCGCACCTTGCATAGCTTCCTCTACATTGCTATGTTTTCGCGCACCTCTCATACCTTCTCCTATATCGCAGTGCTTTCGCGCACCTCCCATAGCTTCCCCTATATTGCAGAGTTTTCTCACACATCTCATATCTTCCCCTTTATCGCAGTATTTTCACGCATCACCCATACATTCCCCTATATTGCTGTGTTTTCACGCACCTCTCATCCCTTCTCCGATATCACTGTGAACTCGCGCACCTCTCAAGGCTTCCTCTATATTGCTGTGCTTTCGCTCACTTCTCATCGCTTCCGCTATATCACCGTATTTTGCGCACCTCTCATAGCTTCCCCTATATCGCAGTGTTCTGGCGCACCTCGCATAGCTACCCCTACATCAATGTGTTTTCGCGCACCTTTCATATCTGCTCCTATATCACCGCGCGTTCACGCACCTCCCATAGCTTCCCCTATATTGCTGTGTATTCTCACACCTCTCATACCTTCCCCATTCTCGCTCTGTTTTCGTGCACCTCCCATAGCTTCCCATATATTGCTGTGTTTTCGCGCACCTCTCATACCGTCCACTATATCGCTATGTTTTCGCGCATCTCTCGTAGCTTGCCCTCTATCGATGTGTGTTCGCGCACCTCTCAAAACTTCCCCTATATCGCTGTGCTTTCGCGCAGCTCGCATAGCTTCCCCTATATCGCTGTGTTTTTGCTCACCTCTCACAGCTTTGCCTATATCACGGTGATCTCATGCTCCGCTCATACCTTTCCCTTTTTAGCTGAGTTTATGCTCATCGACGTGTTTTCACGCACCTCTCATACCTTCACGTATATCGCCGTGTATTTGCGCACCTCTCATGGCTTCCCTATATCGCAGTGTTCTCGCACACATCGCATAGCTTCCCCTATATCATTGTATTCTCGCGCACCTCTCATAACTTCCCCTCTATCGCTGTGTTTTCGCGCACCTCTCATAACTTTCTATATATTTCAATTTTTTCGCCCACTTCTCATAGCTTCCCCCAAATCGCTGTGTTTTCGCGCACCTCTCATAGCTTCCCCTATATCACTGTGTTTTTGTGCACCTCGCATAGCTTCACCTCCACCACTATCTTTTCGCACACCTCTCATACCTTCTCCATATATCGCCATGCTTTCACGCACCTCCCATAGATCCCCCTATATTGCTGTGTTTTCTCACAGCACTCATATCTTCCCCTTTCTCGCTCTGTTTTCGTGCACCTCCCATAGCTTCCCATATATCGTTGTGTTTTCACGCACCTCTCATACTTTCCCCTATATCGATGTGTTTTCACGCACCTCTCATACCTTTCTATATATTGCATTTTTGCTCACTTCTCATGGCTTCCCCTATCTCACCGAGTTTTCGTGCACCTCGCATAGCTTCACCTCCACCACTATCTTTTCACCCACTTCTCACACCTTCACGTATATCGCCGTGTTTTCGCGCACCTCCCATAGCTTCCCCTTTATCACTGTATTTTTGCACACCTCTCATACCTTCCCCTATATTGTTGTGTTTTCACGCACCTCTCATAGCTTCCCATATATCGCAGTGTTTTTGCGCACCTCACATACCTTCCCCTATATTGTTGTGTTTTCGCACACCTCTCATACCTTCCAATATATAGATGTTTTTCACGCACCCCTCGTAGCTTTCCCTATATCAATGTGTTTTCGCGCACCACCCATACCTTCCCCTATATCGCTGTGTTTTCGCGCACCTCTCATAGCTTCCACTTATCACTCTTTTCGTGCGCCTCTCTTTCCTACCGCTATATCGCCCTGTATTTCACGCACCTCCCATAGTTTCCCCTATATCACTGTCTTTTCGCGCACCTCTCATACCTTCCCCTTTTTTGCTGTGTTATTGCGCACCTCTCATAGCTTCCCCTCTATTGCTGTGTTCTCGTGCACCTCTCATAAGTTTCTATATATTGCAATATTTTCGTGCAGCTCTCATAGCTTCCCTGCAAATCTCTGTGTTTTCGCGCACCTCTCATAGCTTCCCCTATATAGCTGTGTTATCAAGCAGCTCGCACAACTTCCCCTATATCGCCATGTTTTCTGGGACCTCCCATAGCTTCCCATTTTTCGCCGTGTTTTCGCGCATTTCTCATAGCTTCCCATATATTGCGATGTTTTCGCGGAATTCTCATAGATTCGCCCAAATCGATGTGTTTTTGCGCACCTCTCATAGCTTCCCCTATATCGCTTTGTTCTGGCGCACCTTGCATAGCCTCCCCTACATCGCTATGTTTTCGTGCACCTCTCATACCTTCTCCTATATCGCCGTGCTTTCACGCACCTCCCAAGGCTTCCCCTATATCGCTGTGTTTTCGCTCACCTCTCATAGCTTCCGCAATATCACCATGTTTTCGCGCACCTCTCATATCTTCACCTGTATCGCTGTGTTATCAAGCAGCTGTCATAGCTTCCCCTATATTGCTCTGTTTTCACACACCTCCCATAGCTTCCCCTATGTCGCTGTGCTCTCGTGCACCTCTCATCACTTCCCCTATATCGCCGTGCTTTCACGCACCTCCCAGAGCTTCCCATTTATCGCCGTGTTTTCGTGCAACTCTCATACCTTCCCATATATTGCGATGTTTTCACGCACCTCTCATAGCTTCCCCTATACTGCTGTGTTTTCTCACACATCTCATACCTTCCCCTATATCGCAGTATTTTCACGCATCTCCCATACATTCCCCTTTATCACCGTGTATTAGCGCACCTCTCATATCTTCCCCTATATCATTGTGTTATCAAGCAGCTGTCATAACTTCTCCTATAATGCTCTGTTTTCACGCACCTCCCATAGCTTCCCCTATGTCGCTGTGCTCTCGTGCACCTCTCATCACTTCCCCTATATCACCCTGTTTTCTCGGACCTCCCATAGCTTCCTATTTTTTGCCTT
The DNA here is from genome assembly GCF_030028105.1 of Mobula birostris. Taxonomy (NCBI): domain Eukaryota; kingdom Metazoa; phylum Chordata; class Chondrichthyes; order Myliobatiformes; family Myliobatidae; genus Mobula; species Mobula birostris. Next base: position 127,705 of record NW_027278347.1, read on the forward strand.
GTTTTCGCACACCTCTCATAGCTTCCCATATATTGCGATGTTTTCGCGCACCAATCATAGAATCCCCCAAATCGCTGTGTTTTTGCACACCTCTCATCGCTTCCCCTATATCGTCGTGTTCTGGTGCACTTCGCATAGCTTCCCCTACATCGTTGTGTTTTCGCGCACCTCTCATATCTTCTCCTATATCGCCGGGAATTCACGCACCTCTCATAGCTTCCCCTATATTGCAGTGTTTTCTCACAGTTCTCCTACGTTCCCTTTTCTCGCTCTGTTTTCGTGCACCTCCCATAGCTTCCCATGTATCGCTGTGTTTTCGAGCACCTCTCATACCTTACACTATATCGTTGTGTTTTCGCGCACTTCTCGTAGCTTTGCCTATTTCACCATTTTCTAATGCACCGCTGAATCCTTCCTCTTTTTAGCTGAGTTTTCGCTCATCTCTCATACCTTCCACTATATCAATTTGTTTTCACGCACCTCTCATACCTTCACGTATAATGCCGTGTTTACGCACACCTCTCATAGCTTCCCATATATCGCTGTGTTTTTGCGCACCTTGCATACCTTCCCCTATATCGTTCTGTTTTCGCACACCTCTCATACCTTCCACTATATCGATGTTTTTTCACGCACCTCTCGTAGATTCTCCTATATCGTGTGTTTTCGCGCACCTCTCATAGCTTCCCGCTTATCACTGTCTTTTCGCGCACCTCTTACCTACCCCTATTTCGCCGTGTTTTCACGCACCTCTCATCCCTTCCCCTTTTTCTCTGTGTTATCGCGCACCTCTCATAGCTTCCCCTCTATTGCTGTGTTCTTGTGCACCTCTCATAGGTTTCTATATATTGCAATATTTTTGCGCACCTCTCATAGCTTCCCCCAAATTGCTGTGTTTTCAGGCACCTCTCATAGATTCCCCATATCGCTGTGTTTTCGCGCACCTCTCATACCTTATCCTATATCGCCGTGCTTTCATGCACCTCCCAGAGCTTCCCATTTATCACCGTGATTTCGCGCACCTCTCATACCTTCCCATAAATTGCGATGTTTTTACGCACCTCTCATAGCTTCCCCTATATTGCTGTGTTTTCTCACACATCTCATACCTTCCCCTATATCGCAGTATTTTCACTCACCTCCCATACATTCCCCTATATCACTGTGTATTAGCGCACCTCTCATATCTTCCCCTATATCACTGTGTTATCAAGCAGCTGTCATAACTTCTCCTTTATTGCTCCGTTTTCACGCACCTCCCATAGCTTCCTCTATGTCACTGTGCTCTCGTGCACCTCTCATCACTTCCCCTATATCGCCCTGTTTTCTCGGACCTCCCATAGCATACCATTTTTCGCCATGTTTTCGCACACCTCTCATAGATTTCCCTATATCGCCGTGTTTTCGCACACCTCGCAGAGATTCACTTCCACCACTATGTTTTTGCACACCTCTCATACTCTTCCATATATTGTCGTGCTTTTACGCACCTCCCATAGCTCCACCTATATTGCTGTGTTTCCTCACACCACTCGTATCTTCCCCTTTCTCGCTGTGTTTATGTGCACCTCCCATAGCTTCCCATATATCGCTGTGTTTTTGCACACCTCTCATACCTTCCACTATATCGCCGTGTTTTCGCGTACCTCTCGTAGTTTCCTTATATCAATGTGTTTTCGCGGACATCTCATTTCTTCCCCTATATCGCTGTGTTTTCACGCACCTCTGATCCCTTCCCCAATAACACTGTGATTTTGCACACCTCCCAAGGCTTCCCCTATATCGCTGTGTTTTCGTTCACCTCTCATAGTATCCCCTATATCACCGCGTTTTCACGAACATCTCTTATCTTCTCCTATATCGCTGTGTCATCAAGCACCTCTCATCACTTCCGCTATATCGCCCTGTTTTCACGGATCTCGCGTAGCTTCCCAGTTTTCGCCGAGTTTTCACGTGCCTCTCATAGATTCCCCCAAATCGCTGTGTTTTTGTGCACATCTCTTAGCTTCCCCTATATCCCCGTGTTCTGGCGCACCTCGCATAGCTTCCCCTACGTCGCTCTGTTTTCGCGCACCTCTCATACCTTCTCCTATTTTGGGCGTGTTTTCAAGCACGTCCCATAGCTTCCCTTATATTGCCCTGTTTTCTCACACCACTCAGACCTTCTCCTATATCGCCGTGTTTTCTCGCACCTCCCGTACTATCCCCTATATCTCTCTGTTTTCTAACACCTGTCATACCTTCCCCTATATCGCTCTGTTTTCGTGCATCCCCAATAGCTTTCCATATATCACTGTGTTTTCATGCACCTCTCATACTTTCCACTATATCACTGTGTTTTTGCGCACCTCTCATACCTTCCCTTATTTCGCCATCCACTATATCGCTGTTTTCGCAGTCCTCCCATAGATTCCCCTGTATCGCTGTGTTTTCATGCACCTCTGATACTTTCCCCAATATCACTGTGTTTTCATGCACTACGCATACCTACCCCTGTATCGCTGTGTTTTCACGCACATCCCATAGCTTCCCCTATGTCGCTGTGCTCTCATGCACCTCTTATCACTTCCGCTATATCGCCCTGTTTTCACGGACCTCCCATAACTTCCCAATTTTCACCTTGTTTTCACGCACCTCTCTTAGCTTCCCACATATTGCGATGTTTTCGAGCACCACTCATCGATTCCCCCAAATCGCTGTGTTTTTGCGCACCTCTCATAACTTCCCCTATATCGCCGTGTTCTGGCGCAGCTCACATAGCTTCCCTTACATCGCTGTGTTTTCGCGCACCTCTCATACCTTCTCCTATATCTCCGTGTTTTCACCCACCTCCCATAGCTTCCCCTATATTGCTGTGTTCGCTCACACCTCTCATACCTGCCCCTTTCTCGCTCTGTTTTCGTGCACCTCCATAGCTTCCCATATATCGCTGAGTTTTTGCGTACTTATCACACCATCCACTATGTTGCTGTATTTTCATGCAACTCCCATATCTACCCCTACATCGCTGTGTTTTTGTGCACCCCTCATAACTTCCCCATTTCGCCGTGATTTAACGCACCTCCATAGCTTCCCCTATATTGCTGTGTTTTCTCACACCTCTCAGACCTTCTCCTATATCGCTCTGTTTTCGCGCACCTCTCATACCTTCCACTATATCGCTGTGTTTTTGTGCACCTCTCATAACTTCCCCTATTTCGCTGTGTTTTAACGCACCTACATAGCTTCCCAAGTATCGCTGTGTTTTCGAGTGCCTATCACACCATCCTCTATATCGCTGTGTTTTCGCACACCTTCCATAGATTCCCCTGTATCGCTGTGCTTTCACGCACCTCTGATACCTTCCTCTCTATCGTTGTGTTTTTGCGCACCTCTCATACCATTCCTTATATCGCCGTGTTGTCATGCACCTCCCAGAGCTTCCCATTTATCGCCATGTTTTCGCGCACCTCTCATAGCTTCCCATATATTGCGATGTTTTCGCGCATGTCTCATAGATTCCCACAAACCGCTGTGTTTTTGAGCACCTCTCTTAGCTTCACCTATATCGCCGCGTTCTGGCGCACCTCGCATAGCTTCCCCTACGTTGCTCTGTTTTCGCGCACCTCTCATATCTTCTCTTATTTTGGCCCTGTTTTCTCACACGTCCCATAGCTAACCCTACATTGCTGTGTTTTCTCACACCTCTTATACCTTCCCCTATATCGCTCTGTTTTCGTGCATCTCCCATAGCTTCCCATATATCGCTGTGTTTTCGCGCACCTCTCATACCTTGCACAAAATCGCTGTGCTTTCATGCACCCCTCATAGCTTCCCCTATATCAATGTGTTTTCACGCACCGCTCAGTTACTTCGCCTATATCGCTGTGTTTTCATGCACCTCCCATATCTTCCCCTACATCGCTGTGTTTTTGCGCACCTCTCATAACTTCCTCTATTTCGCCATGATTTAACGCACCTCCATACCTTCCCCTATATCGCTGTGTTTTCACGCACCTCCCGTACATTTTCCTATATCACTGTGTTTTCGTGCATCTACCATAGCTTCCCCTATATCGCTCTGTTTTCGCGCATATCTAATATCTTCTCCTATATCGCCGTGTTCTAGGGCACACCTCGCATAGCTTCCCCTACATCGCTGTGTTTTCACGCAACTCTGATACCTTCTCCTATATTGCTGTGTTTCTGACACCTCTCACACCTACTCCTTTCTCGCTGTGTTTTCGTGCACCTCCCATAGCTTCCCATATTTCACTATGTTTTCGCGCACCTCTCATACCTTCCACTATATTGCTGTGTTTTCGCGCATCACTCGTAGCTTCCCCGATATCGAGGTGTTTTCGCGCACCTCTCATACCTTCATGTACATTGCCGTGTTTTCGCGCACCTCCCATAGCTTCCTATATATCGCTGTGTTTTCGTGCACATCTCATACCTTCCCCTATATCGCAGTGTTTTAACGCACCTCCCATTCATTACCCTATATCGCTGTGTTTTCGCGCACCTCCCACAGCTTCCCATATGTCGCTGTGTTCTGGTGCACCTCTCATCACTTCCGCTATATCGCCCTGTTTTCACGGACCTCCCATAGCTTCCCATTTCTCGCCGAGTTTTCGGCGCCTCTTATAAATTTCCCCCAAACCGTCGTGCTTTCGCGCACCTCCCATAACTTCCCCTATATCACTGTGTTTTCACACACCTCTCATACATTCCCCTATATCGCTGTGTTTTCGCGCACCTCTCATAACTTCCCCTATTTTGCCGTGATTTAACGCACCTCCATAGCTTCCTATATATTGCTGTGTTTTCGCACACCTCCTATAGATTCCCCTGTATCGCTGTGCTCTCACGCACCTCTGATACATTCCCCTATATCGTTGTGTTTTCGCGCACCTCTCATACCTTCCCCTATATCACTGTGTTTTCATGCACCACGCATACCTACCCCCATATTGCTGTGTTCTCGTACACCTCTCATAGCTTTCCATATATTGCAATGTTTTCGCGCACCTCTCATAGCTTCCCGCAAATCGCTGTGTTTTCGCACACCTCTCATAGCTTCTGCTATATCGCCGTGTTTTTGCGCACCTTGCATAGCTTCCCCTATATGGCTGTGTTCTCGCGCACCTCTCATACCTTCCCCTAAATCGTCGTGTTGTCATGCACCTCCTATACCTTCCCCTGTATCGCTGTGTTTTTGCGCATCTCTCATAGATTTCCATATATTGCAATGTTATCGCGCACCTGTAATAGCTTCCTCCAAATCGCTGTGTTTTCGCACACCTCTCATAGCTTCCGCTATATCACTGTGTTTTTGCGCACCTCTAATACCTTCCCCTATATCGGCGTGTTTTTGCTCACCTCTGATAGCTTTGCCTATATCGCCATGTTCTCACGCACATCTCATACCTTCCCTTCCTAACTGAGTTTTCACTCATCTCTCATACCTTCCTCTATATCGGCGTGTTTACACGCACCTCTCATACCTTCCACTATATCGATGTTTTTTCACGCGCCTCTCGTAGCTCCCCTATATCGATGTTTTCGTGCACCACTCATACATTCCCCTATATCGCTGTGTTATCGCGCAACTCTCATAGCTTCCCGCTTATCACTGTCTTTTCGCGCACCTCTCATACCCACCCCTATATTGCCCTGTTTTCACGCACCTCCCACAGATTCCCATATATCACCGTGTTTTCGTGCACCTCTCATACCCTACCCTTTTTTGCCGTGTTTTAATGCACCTCCATAGTTTCCCATATATCGCTGTGTTTTCGCGAACCTATCACACCATCCTCTATATCGCTGTGTTTTCCCACACCACCCATAGATTCCCCTGTATCGCTGTGCTTTCACGCACCTCTGATACCTTCCTCTATATCATTGTGTTTTCGTGCACCTCTCATACCTTCCCCTATATCGCCGTGTTATCATGCACCTCCCAGAGCTTCCCATTTATCGCCATGTTTTCGCGCACCTCTCATAGCTTCCTCTCTATCACTGTGTTTTCATGCACCTCCCATATCTTCCCCTGCATCGCTGTGCTTTTGTGCACCTCTCATAACTTCCCCTATTTCGCCGTGATTTAACGCACCTCCATAGCTTCCCCTATATTGCTGTGTTTTCTCACACCTCTCAGACCTTCTCCTATATTGCTCTGTTTTCGCGCACCTCTCATACCTTCCACTATATCGCTGTGTTTTTGCGCACCTCTCATGCCTTCCCCTATGTCGCTGTGTTTTCGTGCACCTCCCATACCTTCTCATATTTCGCTGTGTTTTCGCGCGCCTCTCATACCTTTCACTATATGACTGTGTTTTCACACATCACTCGTAGCTTCCCCTATATCGCTGTGTTTTTGCGCACATCCCATAGCTTCCCTTACATCGCTGTGTTTTCGCACACCTCTCATACCTTCTCCTATATCGCCGTGCTTTCACGCACCTCCCAGAGCTTCTCATTTATCGCCGTGTTGTCGCGAACCTCTCATAACTTCCCATATATTGCGATTTTTTTGCGCACCTGTCATAGATTCCAGCAAATTGCTGTGTTTTTGAGCACCTCTCTTAGCTTCCCCTATATCGCCGCGAGAAGATATTAGATGTGCACGAAAACACAGCGATATAGCGGAAGCTATGGGAGGTGCGTGAAAACACGATGATATAGGAGAAGGTCTGAGAGGTGTGAGAAAACACAGCAATATAGGGTTAGCTGTGTGACGTGCATGAAAACACAGCCAAAATAGGAGAAGGTATGAGAGGTGCGCGAAAAAAGAGCGACATAAGGGAAGCTATGCGAGGTGCGCCAGAACGTGCACCCCTATATCGCTGGCGCACCTCGCATAGCTTCCCCTACGTCGCTCTGTTTTCGCGCACCTCTCATACCTTTTCCTATTTTGGCCGTGTTTTCACTTACGTCCCACAGCTAACCCTATATTGCTGTGTTTTCTCATACCTCTCATAACTTCTCCTCTATCATCGTGTTTTCACGCACCTCCCATAGCTTCCCCTATATTGCTGTGTTTTCTCAAACCTCTCATACCTTCCCTTATATCGCTCTGTTTTCGTGCATCTCACATAGCTTCCCATATATCGCTGTGTTTTCACGCACCTCTCAGAGCTTACCCAAATATCAGTGTGTTTTCACGCACCTCTGATAACTTCGCCTATATCGCTGTGTTTTCATGCACCTCCCATATCTTCCCCTGCATCGCTGTGCTTTTGTGCACCTCTCATAACTTGCCCTATTTCGCCGTGATTTAACGCACCTCCATAGCTTCCCCTATATTGCTGTGTTTTCTCACACCTCTCAGAGCTTCTCCTATATCGCTCTGCTTTCGCGCACCTCTCATACCTTCCACTATATCGCTGTGTTTTTGGGCACCTCTCATGCCTTCCCCTATGTCGCTGTGTTTTCGTGCACCTCCCATAGCTTCTCATATTTCGCTGTGTTTTCGCGCACCTCTCATACCTTTCACTATATGACTGTGTTTAAACACATCACTCGTAGCTTCCCCTATATCGATGTGTTTTTGCGCACCTCCCATAGCTTCCCCTATATCGCTGCGTTTTCGCACAGCTCTCATTCTTTCCCTTATATCGCTGTGTTTTCTCGATGCTCTCAAACCTTCCCCTATATCGCTATGTTTTCGCGTACCACTCATACCTTCCCCTACATTGCTGAGTTCTCGTGCACCGCCCATAGATTCCCCAACATCGTCGTGTTTTCGCGCACCTCCCATTGCTTCCCCGATAGCGCTGTGTTTTCGCGCACCTCTCATACCTTCCCCTTTATCACCGTATTTTCACGCACCTCCCATAGCTTCCCCTATATCTCTGTGTTTTCGCGCACCTCTCAGAGCTTCCCCTCTATCGCTGTGTTTTCGCGCACCTCTCAGAGCTTCCGCTATATCGCTGTGTTTCCGTGCACCTCCCATAGCTTCCCCTGCATCGCTGTGTTTTCGCGCACCTCTGATACCTTCCCCTGTATCGCTGTGTTTTCGCGCATCTCTCGTACCTTCCCCTATTACGCCATGTCTTTGCGCACCTTCCATAGCTTTCCCTATATCCCCGTGTTTTTCCACACCTTTCATAGTTTCCCTGATCTTGCCTTGTTTTCGCGCAGCTCTCATAGTTTCCCCTTTATTGCTGTGCTCTCGCGCACCTTCCATAACTTCCCCTATATCGCTGTGTTTTCGCACAGCTCTCATTCTTTCCCTTATATCGCCGTGTTTTCTCGATGCTCTCATACCTTCCCCTATATCGCTATGTTTTCGCGTACCACTCATACCTTCCCCTACATTGCTGAGTTCTCGTGCACCTCCCATAGATTCCCCAACATTGTCGTGTTTTCGCGCACCTCCCATTGCTTCCCCGATAGCGCTGTGTTTTCGCGCACCTCTCATACCTTCCCCTTTATCACCATATTTTCGCGCACCTCCCATAGCTTCCCCTGCATCGCTGTGTTTTCGTGCTCCTCCCATCAATTCCCCGATATGGCTGTGTTTTCGTGCACCTACCATAGCTTACTCTATATTGCAGTGTATTCGCGCACCTCCCATACCGTCTCCAATATCACTATGTTTTCGTGCACCACTCATAACTTCCCTTATATCGCTGTGTTTTCACGCACCTCCCATAGCTTTCCCTGCATCGCTGTGTTTTCGCGCATCTCTCATATATTCCCCTATATCGCTGCGTTTTTGTGCACCTCCCAAAGCTTCCCATATATAGCTGTGTTTTCGCGCACACACCCATAGCTTCCACATTATTGCTGTGTTTTTGCGCACCTCCCACTGCTTCCCCGATATCGCTCATTTTTTGCGCACCTACCATAGCTTCCCCTATATTGCTCTGTTTCCGTGCACCTCTGATACCTTCCCCTATATTGCTGTGTTTTCGCTCCTCTCATACCTTCCCCTATATTGCCGTGTTTTTGGGCACCTTTCATATCTTCCCCGATATCGCCTTGTTTTCGCGCACCCCTGATACCTACCCCTATATCACTGTGTTTTCGCGCACCTCACAGAGCCTCCCCTACATCGCTGTGTATTTGCACACCACCCATAGCTTCCCATATATCGCTGTGTTTTCGCACACCTCCCATAGCCTCCCCTACGTTGCTGTGTATTTTCACACCACCCATAGATTCCCATATATCGCTGTGTTTTCACGCACCTCTCATAGATTCTCCGACATCGCTTTGTTTTTGAGCACCTCTCGTAGCTTCCCCTACATCGCTGTGTTTTCATGCACCTCTCATACCTTCCCCTATAGTGCTGTGTTTTAGCGCACCTCTCATACCTTCCCCGTATGACTGTGTTTTCATGCACCTCCCTTAACTTCCCTTATGTCGCTGTGCTCTCGTGCACCTCTCATCACTTCCCATATATCACTCTGCTTTCGCACACCTCCCATAGCTTCCCCTACATCACTGTGTTTTTGCGCACCTCTCATACCTTCCCCTATATTGCCGTGTTTTAGCGCACCTCTCATACCTCCCTGTATGACTGTGTTTTCATGCTCCTCCCATAACTTCCCCTGTATGCACACCTCCCATAGGTTGCCCTACGTCGCTGTGTTTTCGCGTGCCGATCATACCCTCCCCTGTGTTGCTGTGTTCTCGTGCACCTCTTATGGCTTTCCATATATTGTAATGATTTCGCGCACCTCTTATACCTACCCCCAAATCACTGTGTTTTCGTGCACCTCTTATAGCTTCCCCTATATCGCTGTGTTTTCGCAAACCTCGCATAGCTTCCTCCATACCATTGTGTTTTCATGCACCACGCATACCTACCCCCATATTGCTGTGTTCTCGTACACCTCTCATAGCTTTCCATATATTGCAATGTTTTCGCGCACCTCTCATAGCTTCCCGCAAATCGCTGTGTTTTCGCACACCTCTCATAGCTTCTGCTATATCGCCGTGTTTTTGCGCACCTTGCATAGCTTCCCCTATATGGCTGTGTTCTCGCGCACCTCTCATACCTTCCCCTAAATCGTCGTGTTGTCATGCACCTCCTATACCTTCCCCTGTATCGCTGTGTTTTTGCGCATCTCTCATAGATTTCCATATATTGCAATGTTATCGCGCACCTGTAATAGCTTCCTCCAAATCGCTGTGTTTTCGCACACCTCTCATAGCTTCCGCTATATCACTGTGTTTTTGCGCACCTCTAATACCTTCCCCTATATCGGCGTGTTTTTGCTCACCTCTGATAGCTTTGCCTATATCGCCATGTTCTCACGCACATCTCATACCTTCCCTTCCTAACTGAGTTTTCACTCATCTCTCATACCTTCCTCTATATCGGCGTGTTTACACGCACCTCTCATACCTTCCACTATATCGATGTTTTTTCACGCGCCTCTCGTAGCTCCCCTATATCGATGTTTTCGTGCACCACTCATACATTCCCCTATATCGCTGTGTTATCGCGCAACTCTCATAGCTTCCCGCTTATCACTGTCTTTTCGCGCACCTCTCATACCCACCCCTATATTGCCCTGTTTTCACGCACCTCCCACAGATTCCCATATATCACCGTGTTTTCGTGCACCTCTCATACCCTACCCTTTTTTGCCGTGTTTTAATGCACCTCCATAGTTTCCCATATATCGCTGTGTTTTCGCGAACCTATCACACCATCCTCTATATCGCTGTGTTTTCCCACACCACCCATAGATTCCCCTGTATCGCTGTGCTTTCACGCACCTCTGATACCTTCCTCTATATCATTGTGTTTTCGTGCACCTCTCATACCTTCCCCTATATCGCCGTGTTATCATGCACCTCCCAGAGCTTCCCATTTATCGCCATGTTTTCGCGCACCTCTCATAGCTTCCTCTCTATCACTGTGTTTTCATGCACCTCCCATATCTTCCCCTGCATCGCTGTGCTTTTGTGCACCTCTCATAACTTCCCCTATTTCGCCGTGATTTAACGCACCTCCATAGCTTCCCCTATATTGCTGTGTTTTCTCACACCTCTCAGACCTTCTCCTATATTGCTCTGTTTTCGCGCACCTCTCATACCTTCCACTATATCGCTGTGTTTTTGCGCACCTCTCATGCCTTCCCCTATGTCGCTGTGTTTTCGTGCACCTCCCATACCTTCTCATATTTCGCTGTGTTTTCGCGCGCCTCTCATACCTTTCACTATATGACTGTGTTTTCACACATCACTCGTAGCTTCCCCTATATCGCTGTGTTTTTGCGCACATCCCATAGCTTCCCTTACATCGCTGTGTTTTCGCACACCTCTCATACCTTCTCCTATATCGCCGTGCTTTCACGCACCTCCCAGAGCTTCTCATTTATCGCCGTGTTGTCGCGAACCTCTCATAACTTCCCATATATTGCGATTTTTTTTGCGCACCTGTCATAGATTCCAGCAAATTGCTGTGTTTTTGAGCACCTCTCTTAGCTTCCCCTATATCGCCGCGAGAAGATATTAGATGTGCACGAAAACACAGCGATATAGCGGAAGCTATGGGAGGTGCGTGAAAACACGATGATATAGGAGAAGGTCTGAGAGGTGTGAGAAAACACAGCAATATAGGGTTAGCTGTGTGACGTGCATGAAAACACAGCCAAAATAGGAGAAGGTATGAGAGGTGCGCGAAAAAAGAGCGACATAAGGGAAGCTATGCGAGGTGCGCCAGAACGTGCACCCCTATATCGCTGGCGCACCTCGCATAGCTTCCCCTACGTCGCTCTGTTTTCGCGCACCTCTCATACCTTTTCCTATTTTGGCCGTGTTTTCACTTACGTCCCACAGCTAACCCTATATTGCTGTGTTTTCTCATACCTCTCATAACTTCTCCTCTATCATCGTGTTTTCACGCACCTCCCATAGCTTCCCCTATATTGCTGTGTTTTCTCAAACCTCTCATACCTTCCCTTATATCGCTCTGTTTTCGTGCATCTCACATAGCTTCCCATATATCGCTGTGTTTTCACGCACCTCTCAGAGCTTACCCAAATATCAGTGTGTTTTCACGCACCTCTGATAACTTCGCCTATATCGCTGTGTTTTCATGCACCTCCCATATCTTCCCCTGCATCGCTGTGCTTTTGTGCACCTCTCATAACTTGCCCTATTTCGCCGTGATTTAACGCACCTCCATAGCTTCCCCTATATTGCTGTGTTTTCTCACACCTCTCAGAGCTTCTCCTATATCGCTCTGCTTTCGCGCACCTCTCATACCTTCCACTATATCGCTGTGTTTTTGGGCACCTCTCATGCCTTCCCCTATGTCGCTGTGTTTTCGTGCACCTCCCATAGCTTCTCATATTTCGCTGTGTTTTCGCGCACCTCTCATACCTTTCACTATATGACTGTGTTTAAACACATCACTCGTAGCTTCCCCTATATCGATGTGTTTTTGCGCACCTCCCATAGCTTCCCCTATATCGCTGCGTTTTCGCACAGCTCTCATTCTTTCCCTTATATCGCTGTGTTTTCTCGATGCTCTCAAACCTTCCCCTATATCGCTATGTTTTCGCGTACCACTCATACCTTCCCCTACATTGCTGAGTTCTCGTGCACCGCCCATAGATTCCCCAACATCGTCGTGTTTTCGCGCACCTCCCATTGCTTCCCCGATAGCGCTGTGTTTTCGCGCACCTCTCATACCTTCCCCTTTATCACCGTATTTTCACGCACCTCCCATAGCTTCCCCTATATCTCTGTGTTTTCGCGCACCTCTCAGAGCTTCCCCTCTATCGCTGTGTTTTCGCGCACCTCTCAGAGCTTCCGCTATATCGCTGTGTTTCCGTGCACCTCCCATAGCTTCCCCTGCATCGCTGTGTTTTCGCGCACCTCTGATACCTTCCCCTGTATCGCTGTGTTTTCGCGCATCTCTCGTACCTTCCCCTATTACGCCATGTCTTTGCGCACCTTCCATAGCTTTCCCTATATCCCCGTGTTTTTCCACACCTTTCATAGTTTCCCTGATCTTGCCTTGTTTTCGCGCAGCTCTCATAGTTTCCCCTTTATTGCTGTGCTCTCGCGCACCTTCCATAACTTCCCCTATATCGCTGTGTTTTCGCACAGCTCTCATTCTTTCCCTTATATCGCCGTGTTTTCTCGATGCTCTCATACCTTCCCCTATATCGCTATGTTTTCGCGTACCACTCATACCTTCCCCTACATTGCTGAGTTCTCGTGCACCTCCCATAGATTCCCCAACATTGTCGTGTTTTCGCGCACCTCCCATTGCTTCCCCGATAGCGCTGTGTTTTCGCGCACCTCTCATACCTTCCCCTTTATCACCATATTTTCGCGCACCTCCCATAGCTTCCCCTGCATCGCTGTGTTTTCGTGCTCCTCCCATCAATTCCCCGATATGGCTGTGTTTTCGTGCACCTACCATAGCTTACTCTATATTGCAGTGTATTCGCGCACCTCCCATACCGTCTCCAATATCACTATGTTTTCGTGCACCACTCATAACTTCCCTTATATCGCTGTGTTTTCACGCACCTCCCATAGCTTTCCCTGCATCGCTGTGTTTTCGCGCATCTCTCATATATTCCCCTATATCGCTGCGTTTTTGTGCACCTCCCAAAGCTTCCCATATATAGCTGTGTTTTCGCGCACACACCCATAGCTTCCACATTATTGCTGTGTTTTTGCGCACCTCCCACTGCTTCCCCGATATCGCTCATTTTTTGCGCACCTACCATAGCTTCCCCTATATTGCTCTGTTTCCGTGCACCTCTGATACCTTCCCCTATATTGCTGTGTTTTCGCTCCTCTCATACCTTCCCCTATATTGCCGTGTTTTTGGGCACCTTTCATATCTTCCCCGATATCGCCTTGTTTTCGCGCACCCCTGATACCTACCCCTATATCACTGTGTTTTCGCGCACCTCACAGAGCCTCCCCTACATCGCTGTGTATTTGCACACCACCCATAGCTTCCCATATATCGCTGTGTTTTCGCACACCTCCCATAGCCTCCCCTACGTTGCTGTGTATTTTCACACCACCCATAGATTCCCATATATCGCTGTGTTTTCACGCACCTCTCATAGATTCTCCGACATCGCTTTGTTTTTGAGCACCTCTCGTAGCTTCCCCTACATCGCTGTGTTTTCATGCACCTCTCATACCTTCCCCTATAGTGCTGTGTTTTAGCGCACCTCTCATACCTTCCCCGTATGACTGTGTTTTCATGCACCTCCCTTAACTTCCCTTATGTCGCTGTGCTCTCGTGCACCTCTCATCACTTCCCATATATCACTCTGCTTTCGCACACCTCCCATAGCTTCCCCTACATCACTGTGTTTTTGCGCACCTCTCATACCTTCCCCTATATTGCCGTGTTTTAGCGCACCTCTCATACCTCCCTGTATGACTGTGTTTTCATGCTCCTCCCATAACTTCCCCTGTATGCACACCTCCCATAGGTTGCCCTACGTCGCTGTGTTTTCGCGTGCCGATCATACCCTCCCCTGTGTTGCTGTGTTCTCGTGCACCTCTTATGGCTTTCCATATATTGTAATGATTTCGCGCACCTCTTATACCTACCCCCAAATCACTGTGTTTTCGTGCACCTCTTATAGCTTCCCCTATATCGCTGTGTTTTCGCAAACCTCGCATAGCTTCCTCCATACCATTGTGTTTTCGCGCACCTCTCATACCTTCCCCTATATCGCAGTATTTTTGCTGACCTCTCATAGCTTTGCCATATATCGCCGTGTTCTTGCACACCTCTCATAGCTTCCCAAATATGGCTGTGTTTTCGCGCATCTCTCATAGCTTCTCCTTTATCGCTGTGTTTTCCTGCATCTCCCATAGCTTCCCCAATATCATTGTGTTTTCGCACACCTCTGATACCTTCCCCTATATCGTTGTGTTTTCACGCACCTCTTATAGCTTCCCGTATATCATCGTGTTTTCGCGCACCTCTCACATCTTCCCCTATATCGCCGTGTTATCGAGCAGCTTTCATGGCTTCCCCTATATTGTGTGTTTTCGCATACCTCCCATAGCTTCCGCTATATCGCTGTTTTCGCACACCTCTCATAGCTTGCCATATATGGTGATGTTTTCACACACCTCTCATAACTTCCCCTAGATCGCTGTGTTTTCACACACCTCACATATCGCCCCCTAGATCGCCATGTTTGTGCACTCCTCACATAGCTTCCGCTATATCGCTGTGTTTTCGTACTCCTCTGATACCTTCCCCTATATCGCTCTGTTGTCGTGCACTTCCCATGGCTTCCCATATATCGCTGTGTTTTCGTGCACCACTCATACCTTCCCCTACATCGCTGTGTTTCCGTGAACCTCCCATAGCTTCCAGTATATAGCTGTGTTTTCTCTCACCTCTCATACCTTCCCCTATATCGCTCTGTTTTCACGCACCTCTCATAGCTTCCCATATATTGCTGTGTTCGCGCACCTCTCATCGCTTCTCCTATATTGCTGTGTTTTCCTGCACCTCACAAAGCTTCCCCAATATCATTCTGTTTTCGCACACCTCAGATAACTTCCCCTATATCGCCATGTTTTCGCGCACCTCTCACATCTACCCCTATATCGCTGTGTTATCAAGCAGCTCTCATAGCTTCCCCTAGATCGCTGTGTTTTCACGCTCCTCACAGAGCTTCCCCTATATCGCCATGTTTTTGTGCATGGAAGATATGGGTGGTGCGCGAAAATCCGGTGATATATGTGGAATTATGGGAGGTGCGTGAAAACAGTGTGATATAGAGGAAGGTATGAGAGGTGCACAAAAACACAGCAATGTAAGGGAAGCTATGGGAGGTGTGTGAAAGCAGAGCAATATATGGGAAGTGATGAGAGGTGCACGAGAGCACAGCGACATAAGGGAAGTTATGGGAGGTGCATGAAAACACAGTCATACGGGGAAGATATGCGAGGTGCGCGAAAACACAACGATATCGGGGAAGGTATGAGAGGTGCGCGAAAACACAGTGATATGGGGGAAGCTATGGGAGGTGCATGAAAACACAGCGATATATGTGAAGGTATGAGAGGTCTGCAAAAACACGTCGATATAGGGGAAGGTATGAGAGCTGTGCGAATACACATCGATACAGGGGAAGCTACGATAGGTGCGTGAAGCACATCGATATAGTGGAAGGTATGAGAGGTGCACAAAAACACAACTATATAGGGGAAGGTATGCGAGGTACACGAAAACACAGCGATATAGGGGAAGGTATGCGAGGTACACGAAAACACAGTGATATAGGGGAAGCTATGAGAGGTCTGCAAAGACACAGAGATATAGGGGCAGGTATGAGAGGTGCGCCAAAACACTTCGATACAGGGGAAGCTATGAAAGGTGTGCGAAAACACAACGATATAGGAGAAGGTATGGGAGGTGCGCAAAATCAGAGTGATATAGGCGAAGCAATGGGAGGTGCGTGAACACACGGTGATATAAGTGAAGGTATGAGGGGTGCTTGAAAACACGTCGATATAGGGGAAGCGATAAGAGGTGCGCTAAAACGCAGCGATATAGGGGATGGTATGAGCGGTGCGTGAAAACACAGTGATATGCGGGTAGGTATGCGAGGTGCGTGAAAACACAGTGATATAGGCAAAGGTATGAGAGGTGCTCGAAAACACAGCGGTATAGGGGAAGCTATGGGAGGTGTACGAAAACACAGCCATATAGGGGAAGATATGATAGGCACGCGAAAAATCAGCGATATATGGGAAGCTATGGGAAGTGCACGAAAACAGAGTGACATAGGGGAAGGTATGAGAGGTGCGCGAAACATCACAATATATGGGAAGCTATGAGAGGTGCACAAAAACAAGACGAAATATGGGAAACTGTGGGAGGGGCGTGAAAACACAGCGACATAGGGGATGTTATGAGAGGTACGCGAAAACACATCAATATAGTGGAAGGTATGAGAGGTGCGTGAAAACACAACGATATAGTTGAAGGTATGAGAGGTCTGCAAAAACAAGACGATATAGGGTCAGGTATGAGAGCTGCGCGAATACACATCGATACAGGGGAAGCTACGATAGGTGCGTGAAGCACATCGATATATTGGAAGGTATGAGAGGTGCACAAAAACACAGCTATATAGGGGAAGGTATGCAAGGTACACGAAAACACAGCGATATAGGGGAAACTATGAGAGGTGCGCGAAAACACAGCGATATATGGGAAGCCATGGGTGGTGCATGACAACACAGCGATATAGGGGAAGTTATCAGAGGTGTGAGAAAACACATCGATATAGGAGAAGCTGCGAGAGGTGCGCAGAAACACAGCGGTATAGAAGCATAGAAACATAGAAAATAGGTGCAGGAGTAGGCCATTCGGCCCTTCAAGCCTGCACCGCCATTTATTATGATCATGGCTGATATCCAACTCAGAACCCCGCCCCAGCCTTCCCTCCATACCCCCTGACCCCCGTAGCCACGAGAGCCATATCTAACTCCCTCTTAAATATAGTCAATGAACTGGCCTCAACTGTTTCCTGTGGCAGAGAATTCCACAGATTCACCAATCTCTGTGTGAAGAAGTTTTTCCTAATCTCGGTCCTAAAAGGCTTCTCCTTTATCCTCAAACTGTGACCCCTCGTTCTGGACTTCCCCAACATCGGGAACAATCTTCCTGCATCTAGCCTGTCCAATCCCTTTAGGATTTTATACGTTTCAATCAGATCCCCCTTCAATCTTCTAAATTCCAACGAGTAGAAGCCCAGTTCATCCAGTCTTTCTTCATATGAAAGTCCTGCCATCCCAGGAATCAATCTGGTGAACCTTCTTTGTACTCCCTCTATGGCAAGAATGTCTTTCCTCAGATTAGGGGACCAAAACTGCACACAATACTCCAAGTGTGGTCTCACCAAGGCCTTGTACAACTGCAGTAGTACCTCCCTGCTCCTGTACTCGAATCCTCTCGCTATAAATGCCAGCATACCATTCGCCTTTTTCACCGCCTGCTGTACCTGCATGCCCACTTTCAATGACTGGTGTATAATGACACCCAGGTCTCGCTGCACCTCCCCTTTTCCTAATCGGCCACCATTCAGATAATAATCTGTTTTCCTATTTTTGCCACCAAAGTGGATAACTTCACATTTATCCACATTAAATTGCATCTGCCATGAATTTGCCCACTCACCCAACCTATCCAAGTCACTCTGCATCCTCTTAGCATCCTCCTCACAGCTAACACTGCCACCCAGCTTCGTGTCATCCGCAAACTTGGAGATGCTGCATTTAATTTCCTCATCCAAGTCATTAATATATATTGTAAACAACTGGGGTCCCAGCACTGAGCCTTGCGGTACCCCACTAGTCACCGCCTGCCATTCTGAAAAGGTCCCGTTTATTCCCACTCTTTGCTTCCTGTCTGCTAACCAATTCTCCATCCACATCAATACCTTACACCCAATACCGTGTGCTTTAAGTTTGCACACTAATCTCCTGTGTGGGACCTTGTCAAAAGCCTTTTGAAAATCCAAATATACCACATCCACTGGTTCTCCCCTATCCACTCTACTAGTTACATTCTCAAAAAGTTCTATGAGATTCGTCAGACATGATTTTCCTTTCACAAATCCATGCTGACTTTGCCAGATGATTGCACCGCTTTCCAAATGTGCTGTTATCACATCTTTGATAACTGACTCCAGCAGTTTCCCCACCACCGACGTTAGGCTAACCGGTCTATAATTCCCCGGTTTCTCTCTCCCTCCTTTTTTAAAAAGTAGGGTTACATTAGCCTCCCTCCAATCCTCAGGAACTAGTCCAGAATCTAACGAGTTTTGAAAAATTATCACTAAGGCATCCACTATTTCTTGGGCTACTTCCTTAAGTATAGTGGAAGGTATGAGTGTGCGCGAAAACACAGCGATATATGGGAAGCTATCGGAGGTGCAAGAAAACACAGCAATATAGGAGAAGCTATGGGAGGTGCATGGAAACAGAGCGATATAGGGGAAGGTATGGGAGGTGCGCGAAACCATTGCGATATAGAGAAAGCTATGAGAAATTCGCGAAAACAGAGCAATACAGGGGAAGGTATGAGAGCTGCGAGAAAACACATCGATACAGGGGAATCTACGAGAAGTGCGCGAAAACACAGTGATATAGTGGAAGGTATGAGAGGTGTGCGAAAACAGAGGGATATATGGGAAGCTATGGGAGGTGCATGAAAACAGAGCGATATAGGGGAAGGTATGAGAGGTGAAAGAAAACACAGCAATATAATGGAAGCTATGAGAGGTGCGTGAAAAGACGAAGATATAGGAGAATGTATGAGAAATGTGCGAAAACTCAGAGATGTAGGGGCAGCTATGAGAGGTGTGCAAAAACACAACGATATCAGGAATGCTATGAGAGGTGCGCGAAAACACATCGATACAGGGGAAGCTATGAGAGGTGCGCAAAAACACATCGATATAGGGGAAGGGATGAGAGGTGTGCGAAAACACAGTGATATAGGGAAGCTACGAGAGGTGCCAGAAAACCCAGCCATATATGGGAAGCTAAGGGAGGTGCACGAAAATAGAGCGATACAGAGGAAGGTATCAGAGGAGTGAGAAAACACAATGATATCGGGGAAGCTATGAGAGGTGCGCAAAATCATTGCATTATATGGAAAGCTAAGAGAAGTGCACGAGAACACAGCAACACAGGGGAGGGTGCGATAGGCCCGCGAAAACACAGGGATGCAGGGAAACCTGTGGGAGATGCATGGAAAGACAGCGAAAAAGTGGGAGTTATGAGAGGTGCGCGAAAACATATTGATTTAGGGGAAGCTATGGTAGGTGCACGAAAACACGGCGATATAGGGGAAGGGATGAGAGGTGCACCAGAACACATCGATACAGGAGAAGCTACGAGAGGTGAGCGAAGACATCGATATAGTGGAAGGTATGAGAGGTGCGCAAAAACTCAACGATATAGGGGAAGCTACACGAGGTGTGCGAAAACACAGTGATATAGGGGAAGCTATGAGAGGTGCACAAAAACACAACGATATAGGGGAAGCTATGGGAGGTGCGCGAAAACGCAGCCATATATGGGAAGCTACGAGAGGTGCGCGAAAACAGGGCGATATAGGGGAAGGGATAAGAGGTGCGAGAAAACACAGCTATATAGTGGAAGCTATGGTAGGTGCGTGAAAACATGGTGTTATAGGAGAAAGTATCAGATGTGCATGAAAGCACAGCGATGTAGGTGAAGGCATGAGTGGTGCACGAAAACACAACGATACTGGTAAGCCATGGAAAGTGCATGACAAAGAGCGATATTGGGGAAGGTATCAGAGCAGTGAGAGAACACAGCAATATAGGGGAAGCTATGGGAGATGTTCGAAAACATGGCGATATAGGGGACGCTAAGTGAGGTGCGCAAAAACATAGAGATCTATGGGAAGTTATGAGAGGTGTGCGAAAACATCGCCATATATGGCAAGCTATGAGAAGTGCGAGAAAACACGACTATATAGGGGAAGCTATAAGAGGTGCGCGAAAACACAATGATATATGGGAAGCTATGGGAGGTGCACGAAAACACGGCGATATAGGCACAGCTGTGAGAGTTCAGCAAAATCACAGCGATATAGGGGAAGGTATGAGAGGCTGCGAGAAAACGCGTTATAGGGGCAGGTATGAGAGGTGCGCGAAAACACATCGATACGGGGAAGCTACGATAGGTGCGCAAAACACATCGATATAGTGGAAGGTATGAGAGGTGCACAAAAACACAACTATATATGGGAAGATGTGCAAGGTGCGCGAAAACACAGCGATATAGGGGAAGCTATGAGAGGCGTGTGAAAACACGGCGATATAGGGGAAGGGATGAGAGGTGCGAGAAAACACAGTGATATAGTGGAAGCTATGGTAGGTGCGTGAAAACACGGCGTTATAGGAGAAAGTATCAGATGTGCACGAAAGCACAGTGATGTAGGTGAAGGCATGAGTGGTGCACGAAAGCACAACGATATTTGGAAGCCATGGGAAGTGTACGACAAAAGAGCGATTTTGGGGAATGTATCAGAGGAGTGAGAGAACACAGCAATATAGGGGAAGCTATGGGAGGTGTGCGAAAACATGGCGATATAGGGGACGCTAAGTGAGGTGCGCGAAAACACAGAGATCTATGGGAAGTTATGAGAGGTGTGCGAAAACATCGCCATATATGGTAAGCTATGAGAGGTGCGCGAAAGCACGACGATATAGGGTAAGCTATAAGAGGTGCACGAAAACACAGCGAAACAGGGGAAGGTATCAGAGGTGCGCGAAAACACAATGATATTGGGGAAGCTATGGGAGTGCGGGAAAACACAGCGATATTGGAGAAGCTATGAGAGGTCAGCAAAAACACTGCGATATAAGGGAAACTATGCGAGGTTTGAGAAAACACGGCGATATAGGGGAAGCTATGAGAGGTGCGCGAAATCATGGCAATATATGGAAAGCTAAGAGAGGTGCACGAGAAAACATCAACACAGGGGAGGGTATGATAGGCACGCGAAAACACAACGATGGAGGGGAACCTAAGGGAGGTGCAAGAAAACACAGCGATATAGGGGAAGTTATGAGAGGTGCGCGAAAACACATCGATATAGGGGAAGCTTCGAGAGGTGTGCGAAAACACAACGATATAGTGGAAGGTATGAGAGGTGTGCGAAACACAGCAATATATGGGAAGCTATGGGAGGTGCACGAAAATCGAGCGACATAGGGGAAGGTATGAGAGGTGCGCGAAAACACGTCGATACGGGAAGCTACGATAGGTGCGCAAAAACACATCGATATAGTGGAAGCTATGAGAGGTGTGTGAAAACACGGCGATATAGGGGATGGAATGAGAGGTGCACGAGAAAACATCGATACAGGGAAAGCTACCAGAGGTGCGCAAACATATCGATATAGTGGAAGGTATGAGAGGTGGCAAAACCTCAACAATATAGCAGAAGGTATGCGAGGTGCGCGAAAACACAGCTATAAGGGAAGCTATGAGAGGTGCGTGAAAATACGGCGATATAAGGGAAGCTATGAGAGGGGAGCGTTATCTGAGCGATATATGGGACGGTATGAGAGGTGCACAAAAACAAAGCGATATGGGGGAATCTATGGGAGGTGCGAGAAAACAGAGCGATATAGGCACAGCTGTGAGAGGTCAGCAAAAACACAGCGATATAGGTGAAGCTATGAGAAGTGCGCGAAAACACATCGATATAGTGGAAGTTATGCGATGTGCACGAAAACACAACGATATAGGGGAACCTATGTGAGGTCGGCGAGAAAACGCGTTATAGGGGCAGGTATGAGAGGTACGCGAAAACACATCGATGCAGGGGAAGCTACGAGAGGTGCGCAAAAACACATCGATATAGTGGAAGATATGAGAGGTGCACAAAAACACAACGACATAGGGGAAGCTATGAGAGGTGTGTGAAAACAGGGCGATATAGGGGATGGAATGAGAGGTGTGTGAAAACACGGCGATATAGGGGATGGAATGAGAGGTGCGCGAGAAAACATCGATACAGGGAAAGCTACCAGAGGTGCGCAAACATATTGATATAGTGGAAGGTATGAGAAGTGGCAAAACCTCAACAATATAGCAGAAGGTATGCGAGGTGTGCGAAAACACAGCTATAAGGGAAGCTATGAGAGGTGTGTGAAAATACGGCGATATAAGGGAAGCTATGAGAGGTGCGCGAGAACACATCGATACAAGGGAAGCTACAAGAGGTGTGCGAGCACACCGATATAGTGGAAGGTATGAGAGGTGTGCAAAAGCTCAACGATATAGCGGAAGGTATGCGTGGTGCGCGAAAACACTGCGCTATAGGGGAAGCTATGAGCGGTGCGTGAAAGCACGGCGACATAGGGGAAGCTATGAGAGGGGAGCGTTATCTGAGCGATATATGGGACGGTATGAGAGGTGCACAAAAACTTAGCGATATAGTGGAAGCTAAGGGAGGTGCGCGAAAACACGGTGATATAGGGGAATTTATGAGAGGGGAGCATAATCTCAGCGATATATGGGACGGTATGAGAGGTGCACAAATACACAGCGATATAGGGGAAGCTATGAGAGGTGCGCGAAAACACAACGATATAGGGGAAGCTGAGAGGTGCACGAAAACACGGTGATATAGGGGAAGCTATGAGAGGGGAGCGCTATCTCAGCGATGTATGGGATTATATGAGAGGTGCAAGAAAATACAGCAATATAGTGGAAGTTATGGGAGGTGCGCGAAAACACAATGATATTGGGGAAGCTATGAGAGGTTGGCGAGAAAACGCGTTATAGGGGCAGGTATGAGAGGTGCACGAAAACACATCGATACAGGGGAAGCTACGAGCTGTGCGCGAAAGCACGGCGACATAGGGGACACTATCTGAGGTGTGTGAAAACACAGCGATCTAGGGGAAGCTATGAGAGGTGTGTGAAAAAATAGCGATATAGGGGAAGGGATGAGAGGTGCGCAAGAACACATCGATACAGGGGAAGCTACCAGAGGTGCGCATACATATCGATATAGTGGAAGGTATGAGAGGTGGCAAAAACTCAACGATATAGCGGAAAGTATACAAGGTGCACAAAAACACAGCTATAGGGGAAGCTATGAGAGATGCGCGAAAATACGGCGATATAGGGGAAGCTATGAGAGGTGAGCATTATCTGAGCGATATAGCGGAAGGTATGAGAGGTGCACAAAAACACAGCGATATAGGGGAAGCTATGGAAGGTGCGCGAAAACACAACGATATAGGGGAAGCTGAGAGGTGCACGAAAACACGGTGATATAGGGGAAGTTATGAGAGGGGAGCGCTATCTCAGCGATGTATGGGATTATATGACAGGTGCAAGAAAATACAGCAATATAGTGGCAGTTATGGGAGGTGCGCGAAAACACAATGATATTGGGGAAGCTATGAGAGGTTGGCCAGAAAACGTGTTATGGGGCAGGTATGAGAGGTGCGCGAAAACACATTGATACAGGGGAAGCTACGAGCGGTACGCGAAAGCACGGCGACATAGGGGACGCTATGTGAGGTGTGTGAAAACACAGCGATCTAGGGGAAGCTATGTGAGGTGTGTGAAAAAATGGCGATATAGGGGAAGGGATGAGAGGTGCGCAAGAACACATCGATACAGGGGAAGCTACCAGAGGTGCGCAAACATATCGATATAGTGGAAGGTATGAGAGGTGGCAAAAACTCAACGATATAGCGGAAGGTATGCGAGGTGCACAAAAACACAACTATAGGGGAAACTATGAGAGATGCGCGAAAATACGGCGATATAGGGGAAGCTATGAGAGGGGAGTGTTATCTGAGTGATATAGGGGAAGCTATGGGAGGTGCGCGAAAACAGAGCGACAGAGGGGAAGGTATGAGAGGTGCAAGAAAACACAGGAATATAGTGGAAGCTATGGAAGGTGCGCGAAAACACGGCGATATAGGCACAGCTGTGAGAGGCCAGCAAAAACAGAGCGATTTGATGAAAGCTATGAGAGGTGCACGAAAACACAGCGATATAGGGGAAGCTACGAGAGGTGTGCGAAAACACAGTGATACAGGGGAAGCTATGGGAGGTGCGCGAAAACACAGCGATATAGTGGAAGTTATGCGATGTGCACGAAAACACAACGGTATTAGGGAAGCTATGAGAGGTCGGCGAGAAAACTCGTTATAGGGGCAGGTATGAGAGGTGCACGAAAACACATTGATACAAGGGAAGCTACGAGAGGTGCGCAAAAACACATCGATATAGTGGAAAGTATGAGAGGTGCACAAAAACACAACGACATAGGGGAAGCTATGAGAGGTGCGTGAAAACACATCGATATAGCGGAAGGTATGCGAGGTGCGCAAAAAAACAGCGCTATAGGGGAAGCTATGAGCAGTGCGCAAAAGCACGGCGACATAGGGGAAGCTATGAGAGGGGAGTGTTATCTGAGCGATATATGCGATGGTATGAGAGGTGCACAAAAACTTAGCGATATAGTGGAAGCTATGGGAGGTGCGTGAAAACAGGGCAATATAGGCACAACTGTGAGAGGTCAGCAAAAACACAGCGATATAGGGGAACTATGAGAAGTGCGCGAAAACACTTCGATATAGTGGAAGTTATGCAATGTGCACGAAAACACAACGGTATTAGGGAAGCTATGAGAGGTCGGCGAGAAAACTCGTTATAGGGGCAGGTATGAGAGGTGCACGAAAACACATTGATACAGGGGAAGCTACGAGAAGTGCGCAAAAACACATCGGTATAGTGGAAAGTATGAGAGGTGCACAAAAACACAACTACATAGGGGAAGCTATGAGAGGTGCGTGAAAACACATCGATATAGCGGAAGGTATGCGAGGTGCGCGAAAAAACAGCGCTATAGGGGAAGCTATGAGCAGTGCACGAAAGCACGGCGACATAGGGGAAGCTATGAGAGGGGAGCGTTATCTGAGCAATATATGGGACGGTATGAGAGGTGCACAAAAACTTAGCGATATAGTGGAAGCTATGGGAGGTGCGCGAAAATAGGGAAATATAGGCACAGCTGTGAGAGGTCAGCAAAAACACAGCGATTTGACGAAAGCTATGAGAGGTGCGCGAAAACACAGCGATATAGGGGAAGCTACGAGAGGTGCGCGAAAACACAGTGATACAGGGGAAGCTATGGAAGGTGCGTGAAAACACAGCGATATAGGCACAGCTGTGAGAGGTCAGCAAAAACACAGCGATATAGGTGAAGCTATGAGAAGTGCGCAAAAACACATCGATATAGTGGAAGTTATGTGATGTGCGCAAAAACACAACGATATTGGGGAAGCTATGAGAGGTCGGCGAGAAAACGCGTTATAGGGGCAGGTATGAGAGATACGCGAAAACACATCGATACAGGGGAAGCTACGAGAGGTGCGCAAAAACACATCGATATAGTGTAAGGTATGAGAGGTGCACAAAAACACAACGACATAGGGGATGCTATGAGAGGTGCGTGAAAACAGGGCGATATAGGGGAAGGGATGAGAGGTGCGCGAGAACACATCGATACAGGAGAAGCTACGAGAGGTGCGCGAGCACATCAATATAGTGGAAGGTATGAGAGGTGTGCAAAAACTCAACGATATAGCAGAAGGTATGCGAGGTGCGCGAAAACACAGCGCTATAGGGGAAGCTGTGAGCGGTGCGCGAAAGCATGGGAACATAGGGGAAGCTATGAGAGGGGAGCGTTATCTGAGCGATATATGCGACGGTATGAGAGGTGCACAAAAACTTAGCGAAATAGTGGAAGCTATGGGAGGTGCGCGAAAACACGGCGATATAGGGGAAGCTATGAGAGGGGAGCGTTATCTCAGTGATGTATGGGATGGTATGAGAAGTGCGCGAAAACACAGCGATATAGTGGAAGTTATGCGATGTGCACGAAAACACAACGGTATTAGGGAAGCTATGAGAGGTCGGCGAGAAAACTCGTTATAGGGGCAGGTATGAGAGGTGCACGAAAACACATTGATACAGGGGAAGCTACGAGAGGTGCGCAAAAACACATCGATATAGTGGAAAGTATGAGAGGTGCACAAAAACACAACGACATAGGGGAAGCTATGAGAGGTGCGTGAAAACACATCGATATAGCGGAAGGTATGCGAGGTGCGCAAAAAAACAGCGCTATAGGGGAAGCTATGAGCAGTGCGCAAAAGCACGGCGACATAGGGGAAGCTATGAGAGGGGAGCGTTATCTGAGCGATATATGCGATGGTATGAGAGGTGCACAAAAACTTAGCGATATAGTGGAAGCTATGGGAGGTGCGCGAAAACAGGGCAATATAGGCACAACTGTGAGAGGTCAGCAAAAACACAGCGATATAGGGGAACTATGAGAAGTGCGCGAAAACACTTCGATATAGTGGAAGTTATGCAATGTGCACGAAAACACAACGGTATTAGGGAAGCTATGAGAGGTCGGCGAGAAAACTCGTTATAGGGGCAGGTATGAGAGGTGCACGAAAACACATTGATACAGGGGAAGCTACGAGAAGTGCGCAAAAACACATCGGTATAGTGGAAAGTATGAGAGGTGCACAAAAACACAACTACATAGGGGAAGCTATGAGAGGTGCGTGAAAACACATCGATATAGCGGAAGGTATGCGAGGTGCGCGAAAAAACAGCGCTATAGGGGAAGCTATGAGCAGTGCACGAAAGCACGGCGACATAGGGGAAGCTATGAGAGGGGAGCGTTATCTGAGCAATATATGGGACGGTATGAGAGGTGCACAAAAACTTAGCGATATAGTGGAAGCTATGGGAGGTGCGCGAAAATAGGGAAATATAGGCACAGCTGTGAGAGGTCAGCAAAAACATGGCGATATAGGGGAAGGTATGAGAGGTGCGCGAAAACACAGTGATACAGGGGAAGCTATGGGAGGTGCGCGAAAACACGGCGATATAGGCACAGCTGTGAGAGGTCAGCAAAAACACAGCGATTTGACGAAAGCTATGAGAGGTGCGCGAAAACACAGCGATATAGGGGAAGCTACGAGAGGTGCGCGAAAACACAGTGATACAGGGGAAGCTATGGAAGGTGCGTGAAAACACAGCGATATAGGCACAGCTGTGAGAGGTCAGCAAAAACACAGCGATATAGGTGAAGCTATGAGAAGTGCGCAAAAACACATCGATATAGTGGAAGTTATGTGATGTGCGCAAAAACACAACGATATTGGGGAAGCTATGAGAGGTCGGCGAGAAAACGCGTTATAGGGGCAGGTATGAGAGATACGCGAAAACACATCGATACAGGGGAAGCTACGAGAGGTGCGCAAAAACACATCGATATAGTGTAAGGTATGAGAGGTGCACAAAAACACAACGACATAGGGGATGCTATGAGAGGTGCGTGAAAACAGGGCGATATAGGGGAAGGGATGAGAGGTGCGCGAGAACACATCAATACAGGAGAAGCTACGAGAGGTGCGCGAGCACATCAATATAGTGGAAGGTATGAGAGGTGTGCAAAAACACAACGATATAGCAGAAGGTATGCGAGGTGCGCGAAAACACAGCGCTATAGGGGAAGCTGTGAGCGGTGCGCGAAAGCATGGCAACATAGGGGAAGCTATGAGAGGGGAGCGTTATCTGAGCGATATATGCGACGGTATGAGAGGTGCACAAAAACTTAGCGAAATAGTGGAAGCTATGGGAAGTGCGCGAAAACACGGCGATATAGGGGAAGCTATGAGAGGGGAGCGTTATCTCAGTGATGTATGGGATGGTATGAGAAGTGCGCGAAAACACAGCGATATAGTGGAAGTTATGCGATGTGCACGAAAACACAACGGTATTAGGGAAGCTATGAGAGGTCGGCGAGAAAACTCGTTATAGGGGCAGGTATGAGAGGTGCACGAAAACACATTGATACAGGGGAAGCTACGAGAGGTGCGCAAAAACACATCGATATAGTGGAAAGTATGAGAGGTGCACAAAAACACAACGACATAGGGGAAGCTATGAGAGGTGCGTGAAAACACATCGATATAGCGGAAGGTATGCGAGGTGCGCAAAAAAACAGCGCTATAGGGGAAGCTATGAGCAGTGCGCAAAAGCACGGCGACATAGGGGAAGCTATGAGAGGGGAGCGTTATCTGAGCGATATATGCGATGGTATGAGAGGTGCACAAAAACTTAGCGATATAGTGGAAGCTATGGGAGGTGCGCGAAAACAGGGCAATATAGGCACAACTGTGAGAGGTCAGCAAAAACACAGCGATATAGGGGAACTATGAGAAGTGCGCGAAAACACTTCGATATAGTGGAAGTTATGCAATGTGCACGAAAACACAACGGTATTAGGGAAGCTATGAGAGGTCGGCGAGAAAACTCGTTATAGGGGCAGGTATGATAGGTGCACGAAAACACATTGATACAGGGGAAGCTACGAGAAGTGCGCAAAAACACATCGGTATAGTGGAAAGTATGAGAGGTGCACAAAAACACAACTACATAGGGGAAGCTATGAGAGGTGCGTGAAAACACATCGATATAGCGGAAGGTATGCGAGGTGCGCGAAAAAACAGCGCTATAGGGGAAGCTATGAGCAGTGCACGAAAGCACGGCGACATAGGGGAAGCTATGAGAGGGGAGCGTTATCTGAGCAATATATGGGACGGTATGAGAGGTGCACAAAAACTTAGCGATATAGTGGAAGCTATGGGAGGTGTGCGAAAATAGGGAAATATAGGCACAGCTGTGAGAGGTCAGCAAAAACATGGCGATATAGGGGAAGGTATGAGAGGTGCGCGAAAACACAGTGATACAGGGGAAGCTATGGGAGGTGCGCGAAAACACGGCGATATAGGCACAGCTGTGAGAGGTCAGCAAAAACACAGCGATTTGACGAAAGCTATGAGAGGTGCGCGAAAACACAGCGATATAGGGGAAGCTACGAGAGGTGCGCGAAAACACAGTGATACAGGGGAAGCTATGGAAGGTGCGTGAAAACACAGCGATATAGGCACAGCTGTGAGAGGTCAGCAAAAACACAGCGATATAGGTGAAGCTATGAGAAGTGCGCAAAAACACATCGATATAGTGGAAGTTATGTGATGTGCGCAAAAACACAACGATATTGGGGAAGCTATGAGAGGTCGGCGAGAAAACGCGTTATAGGGGCAGGTATGAGAGATACGCGAAAACACATCGATACAGGGGAAGCTACGAGAGGTGCGCAAAAACACATCGATATAGTGTAAGGTATGAGAGGTGCACAAAAACACAACGACATAGGGGATGCTATGAGAGGTGCGTGAAAACAGGGCGATATAGGGGAAGGGATGAGAGGTGCGCGAGAACACATCGATACAGGAGAAGCTACGAGAGGTGCGCGAGCACATCAATATAGTGGAAGGTATGAGAGGTGTGCAAAAACTCAACGATATAGCAGAAGGTATGCGAGGTGCACGAAAACACAGCGCTATAGGGGAAGCTGTGAGTGGTGCGCGAAAGCATGGGAACATAGGGGAAGCTATGAGAGGGGAGCGTTATCTGAGCGATATATGCGACGGTATGAGAGGTGCACAAAAACTTAGCGAAATAGTGGAAGCTATGGGAGGTGCGCGAAAACACGGCGATATAGGGGAAGCTATGAGAGGGGAGCGTTATCTCAGTGATGTATGGGATGGTATGAGAAGTGCGCGAAAACACATCGATATAGTGGAAGTTATGCGATGTGCGCGAAAACACAACGATATTGGGGAAGCTATGAGAGGTCGGCGAGAAAACGCATTATAGGGGCAGGTATGAGAGGTGCGTGAAAACACATCGATACAGGGGAAGCTACGAGAGGTGAGCAAAAACACATTGATATAGTGGAAGGTATGAGAGGTGCACAAAAACACAATGACATAGGGGAAGCTATGAGAGGTGCGTGAAAACACGGCAATATAGGGGAAGGGATGAGAGGTGCGCGAGAATATATCGATACAGGGGAAGCTACGAGAGGTGCGCGAGCACATCGATATAGTGGAAGGTATGAGAGGTGTGCAAAAACACAACGACATAGGGGATGCTATGAGAGGTGCGTGAAAACAGGGCGATATAGGGGAAGGGATGAGAGGTGCGCGAGAACACATCAATACAGGAGAAGCTACGAGAGGTGCGCGAGCACATCAATATAATGGAAGGTATGAGAGGTGTGCAAAAACTCAACGATATAGCAGAAGGTATGCGAGGTGCGCGAAAACACAGCGCTATAGGGGAAGCTGTGAGCGGTGCGCGAAAGCATGGCAACATAGGGGAAGCTATGAGAGGGGAGCGTTATCTGAGCGATATATGCAACGGTATGAGAGGTGCACAAAAACTTAGCGAAATAGTGGAAGCTATGGGAGGTGCGCGAAAACACGGCAATATAGGGGAAGCTATGAGAGGGGAGCGTTATCTCAGTGATGTATGGGATGGTATGAGAAGTGCGCGAAAACACATCGATATAGTGGAAGTTATGCGATGTGCGCGAAAACACAACGATATTGGGGAAGCTATGAGAGGTCGGCGAGAAAACGCATTATAGGGGCAGGTATGAGAGGTGCGTGAAAACACATCGATACAGGGGAAGCTACGAGAGGTGAGCAAAAACACATTGATATAGTGGAAGGTATGAGAGGTGCACAAAAACACAATGACATAGGGGAAGCTATGAGAGGTGCATGAAAACACGGCAATATAGGGGAAGGGATGAGAGGTGCGCGAGAATATATCAATACAGGGGAAGCTACGAGAGGTGCGCGAGCACATCGATATAGTGGAAGGTATGAGAGGTGTGCAAAAACTCAACGATATAGCGGAAGGTATGCGATGTGCGCGAAAACACAGCGCTATAGGGGAAGCTATGAGAGGGCAGCGTTATCTGAGCGATATATGGGACGGTATGAGAGGTGCACAAAAACTTAGCAATATACTGGAAGCTATGGGAGGTGCGCGAAAACAGCGCGATATAGGCACAGCTGTGAGAGGTCAGCAAAAAAGAGAGGTGTGTGAAAAGACGACGATATAGGAGAGTGTATGAGAAATGCGCGAATAAACAGAGATGTAGGGGAAGCTATGAGAGGTGCCCAAAAACACAGCGATTTGACGAAAGCTATGAGAGATGTGCGAAAACACAGTGATATATGGGAAGCTATGGGAGGTGCGCGAAAACAGGGCGATATAGGCACAGCAGTGAGAGGTCAGCAAAAACACTGCGATATAGGGGAACTATGAGAAGTGCGCGAAAACACATCGATATAGTGGAAGTTATGCGGGGTGCCAAAAACAGAGCGATATAGGGGAAGCTACGAGAGGTCGGCGAGAAAACTCGCTATAGGGGCAGGTATAAGAGGTGCGCGAAAACACATCGATATAGTGGAAGGTGTGCTAGATGCGTGAAAACATAGCGATATAGGGAATGCTATGAGAGGTGTGCGAAAACGCAGCAAAATATGGGACGCTACGGGAGGGCGCAAAAACAGTGCGATATAGGGGAAGGTATGGTAGGTGCGTGAAAACACTGCATTATAGGAGAAAGTATGAGAGCTGCACGAAAACACAGCGATGTACGGGAAGGTATGAGTGGTGCATCTAAACATAGTGATATATGGGAAGCCATGGGAAGTGCACGAGAGCAGAACGATATAGGGGAAGCTATGCGAGGTGTGTGAAAACACAACGATACAGGGGAAGCTATGAGAGGTGCAAGAAAACACAGTCGTATATTGGAAGCTATGGGAGGTGCACGAATGCAGAGCGATATAGGGGAAGGTATGAGAGTTGCGAGAAAACACGGCGATATAGGAGAAAGTATGAGAGGTGCACGAAAACTTAGCGATATATGGGAAGCCGTGGGAGGTGTTCGACAACAGAGTGATATAGGGGAAGGTATCAGAGGTTCGAGAAGACACAGCGATATAGGGGAAGCTATGGGAGGTGCACGAAAACACGGCGTTATAGGGGAAGCTCTGTGAGGAGCATGAATACACAGCGATCTAGGGGAAGCTATGAGAGGTTGTGCAAATACAGAAATATATGGCAAGCTATGAGAGGTTTGTGAAAACAGCGAGAAAGCGGAATCTAAGGGAGGTATGCGAAAACACAGCAATATAGGGGAAGCTATGAGAGCTGTTTGATAACACAGCGATATAGGGGTAGGTGTGAGAGGTACGCGAAAACACGGCGATCTAGGGGAAGCTATAAGAGGTGAGCGAAAACACAGCGATATACGGGAAGGTATCAGAGGTGTGCAAAAACACAGTGATATTGGGGAAGCTATGTGAGGTGCGGGAAAACACAGCAATATAGCAGAAGCTATGAGAGGTGTGCGAAAGCACAGCCATATTGGGGAAGCTATGGGAGGTGCGCGAAAACGCAGCAATATAGGGGAAAGTATGCGAGGTGCGTGAAAACACAGTGATATATGGGAAGCTATGGGAGTTGCGCGAAAACACGGCGATATAGGCACAACTGTGAGAGGTCAGCAAAAACACAGCAATATAGGGGAAGGTATGAGAGGTGCGCGAAAACACAGTGATACAGGGGAAGCTATGGGAGGTGCGCGAAAACGCGGCGATATAGGCACAGCTGTGAGAGGTCAGCAAAAACACAGCGATTTGACGAAAGCTATGAGAGGTGCGCGAAAACACAGTGATATAGGGGAAGCTACGAGAGGTGCGCGAAAACACAGTGATACAGGGGAAGCTATGGAAGGTGCGCGAAAACACTGCGATATAGGCACAGCTGTGAGAGGTCAGCAAAAACACAGCGATATAGGTGAAGCTATGAGAAGTGCGCGAAAACACATCGATATAGTGGAAGTTATGTGATGTGCTCGAAAACACAACGATATTGGGGAAGCTATGAGATGTCGGCGAGAAAACGCGTTATAGGGGCAGGTATGAGAGGTGCGCGAAAACACATCGATGCAGGGGAAGCTACGAGAGGTGCACAAAAACACATCGATATAGTGGAAGGTATGAGAGGTGCGCAAAAACACAACGACATGGAAGCTATGACAGGTGCGTGAAAACACGGCGATATAGGGGAAGGGATGAGAGGTGCGCGAGCACATTGAGATAGTGGAAGGTATGAGAGGTGTGCTAAACTCAACAATATCGCGGAAGTTGTGCGAGGTTCACGAAAACACAGTGATATAGGGGAAGCCATGAGCGGTGCGCGAAAGCATGGCGACAAAGGGGAAGCTATGAGAGGGCAACATTATCTGAGCAATATATGGGACGGTATGAGAGGTGCACAAAAACTTAGCGATATAGTCGAAGCTTTGGGAGGTGCGCGAAAACAGGGCGATATAGGCACAGCTGTGAGAGGTCAACAAAAACACAGCGATATAGGGGAAGGTATGAGAAGTGCACAAAAACACAACGACATAGGGGAAGGTGTACGAGGTGCGCGAAAACATAGCGATATAGGGAATGCTATGAGAGGTGTGCGAAAACGCAGCAATATATGGGAAGGTTCAAGAGGTGTGCAAAAACAGTGCGATATAGGGGAAGGTATGAGAGGTGCGCGAAAACACAGCGATATAGTGGAAGCTATGGTAGATGCGTGAAAACACTGCGCTATAGGAGAAAGTATGAGAGCTGCACGAAAACACAGCGATGTAGGAGAAGGTATGAGTGGTGCACGAAAACACAGCGATATATGGGAAGCCATAGGAAGTGCACGAGAACAGAACGATATAGGGGAAGCCACGCGAGGTGCGTGAAAACACAACGATACAGGGGAAGCTATGAGAGGTGCCAGAAAACATAGCGATATAGGGGAAGCTATGAGAGGTGCCAGAAAACATAGCGATATAGGGGAAGCTATGAGAGGTGCAAGAAAACACAGGCGTATATGGGAAGCTATGGGAGGTGCACGAAAACAGAGCGATATAGGAGAAGGTATGAGAGTTGCAAGAAAACACAGCGATATATGGGAAGCCGTGGGAGGTGTGCGACAACAGAGTGATATAGGGGAAGGTATCAGAGGTTCGAGATGACACAGCGATATAGGGGAAGCTATGGGAGGTGCACGAAAACCTGGCGATATAGGGGTAGCTCTGGGAGGAGCGTGAAAACAAAGAGATCAAGGGGAAGCTATGAGAGGTTTGCAAAAACAGCGAGAAAGCGGAAGCTATGGGAGGTATGCAAAAACACAGCAATATAAGGGAAGCTATGAGAGCTGCTTGATAAAACAGCGATATAGGGGTAGATGTGAGATGTGCACGAAAACACGGCGGTCTAAGGGAAGCTGTAAGAGGTGAGCGAAAACACAGCGATATACGGGAAGGTATCAGAGGTGTGCAAAAACACAATGATATTGGGGAAGCTATCTGAGGTGCGGGAAAACACAGCAATATAGCAGAAACTATGAGACGTGTGCAAAAACACAGCCATGTTGGGGAAGCTATGGGAAGTGCGCGAAAACACAGCGATAATGGGACGGAATGGGAGGTGCACGAAAACACAGCAATATAGGGGAAGGTATGCGAGGTGCGTGAAAATACAGTGATATATGGGAAGGTATGGGAGTTGCGCAAAAACACGGCGATATAGGCACAACTGTGAGAGGTCAGCAAAAACACAGCGATATAGGGGAAGCTATAAGAGGTGCTCGAAAACACAGCGATTTGGGGGAAGCTATGAGAGGTGCACGAAAACATTGCAATATATGGAAAGCTGTGAGAGGTGCACGAGAACACAGTGATATAGGGCAAGGTATGATAGGCACATGAAAACACAGAGATGTAGGGGAACCTATGGGAGGTGCATGAAAACACAGCGATATAGTGGAAGGTATGAGAGGTGCGTGAAAACACAGTGACATATGGGAAGCTATGGGAGGTGCACGAAAGCGGAGCGATATAGGGGAAGTTATGAGAGGTGCATGAAGACACAGCAATATATGGAAACCTATGAGAGGTGCGCGAAAACAAAGCAAAAAATGGGAAGCTACGGGAGGTGCGCGAAAACAGTGCGATATAGGGGAAGATATGAGAGGTGCGAGAAAACACAGCGATATAGGGGAAGGTATGAGGGGTGCGCGAAAACACAGTGATATATGGGAAGCCATGGGAAGTGCACGACAACAGAACGATATAGGGGAAGGTATCAGAGGAGTGAGAAAAGACAGTGATATAGGGGAAGCTATGGGAGGTGCACGACAACAGAACGATACAGGGGAAGGTATCAGAGGAGTGAGAAAAGACAGTGATATAGGGGAAGATATGGGAGGTGCACGACAACAGAACGATATAGGGGAAGGTATCAGAGGAGTGAGAAAAGACAGTGATATAGGGGAAGCTATGGGAGGTGCGCGAAAACATGGCGATATAGGAGACGCTTTGTGAGGTGCCCGAAAACACGGCGATATAGGGGTAAGTATGAGAGGTGCGCAAAAACTTGGCGATACAGGGGAATGTATCAGAGGTGCGAGAAAACACAGCGATGTAGGGGAAGTTATGAGAGGAGCGAAAACACAGCGATATAGGGGAAGGTATGAGAGGTGCTCGAAAACACAGTGATATGGGGGAAGTTATGAGAGGTGCGCAAAAACACAGCGATTTGAGGAAAACTATGAGAGGCCTGCAAAAGCACGCGTTATAGGGGCAGGTATGAGAGGTGCGCGAAAACATATCGATATAGTGGAAGGTATAAGAGGTGCACCAAAACAAAATGACATAGGGGTAGGTATGCGAGGTATGCGAAAACACAGCGATATAGGGGAAGCTATGTAATGTGCGCAAGCACATATTGATATACTTGAAGGTATGAGAGGTGCACGAAAACACGATGATATAGGGGCAGCTGTGCAATGTGCGCGAAAACACAGCAATATAGCGGAAGGTATGAGAGGTGCAAGAAAACACAGCGATATAGGGGAAGCTACGGGAGGTGTGCGAAATCACAGCGATATCGGGGAAGCTATGTGAGGTGTGCGAAAGTACAGCGATACAGGGGAGGTATAAGTGGTGCGTGAAAACACAGCAATATTGGGGAATCTATGGGAGGTGCGCGAAAACACAGTGATAATGGGAAGGTATGGGAGGTGCGCAAAAACTCAGCGCTATAGGGAAGATATGAGAGGTCCACGAAATCACAGCAATATCAGTGAAGCTATGGGAGGTGTGCGAAAACACAGCGATACAGGGGAAGCTGTGTGATGTGCGTGAAAACACAGCGATATAGTGGAAGGTATGAGAGGTGCGCAAAAACACAGCGATATATGGGAAGCTATGGGAGGTGCGGGAAAAGACGGAGATATAGGAGAATCTATGAGAAATGCGTGAAAACACAGAGATGTAGAGGGAAGTATGAGGGGTGCGCAAAAACACAGCGATGTAGGGGAAGTTATGAGAGGTGCACAAAATCACATTGATATCGGGGAAGCTATGGGAGGTGTGCGAAAACACGGCGATATTGGGGAAGCTATGAGAGGTGTGCAAAAATATTGCCATATATGGCAAGCTATGAGAGGTGTGCTAAAACAGCGATATAGCGGAGGTATGCGAAAACACAGCAATATATGGGAAGCCATGAAAGCTATTTGATAACACAGCGATATAGGGAAAGATGTGAGAGGGGCATGAAAACGCGGCGATATAAGGGAAGGTATCGGAGGTGTGCGAAAACACAATGATATTGGGGAAGCTATGGGAGGTGCAGGAAAACACAGCAATATAGGAGAAGCTATGAGAGGTGCGCAAAAACACAGTGATTTGGAGAAAACGATGAGAGGTGCGGGAAAGCATTGCAATATATGGGAATCTATGAGATGTGCGCGAAAACACGGCGAAAAATGGGAAGCTATGGGAGATTCGTGAAAACACATCGATACAGGGGAATGTATGAGAGGTGCACGAAAACACAGCCATATTGGGGAAGCTATGAGAGGTGTGCGAGAACACGGCGATACATGGCAAATCTTTGAGAGGTCAGGAAAAACACTGCGATATAGGGGAAGGTATGAGAGGTGCGCGAAAACACGTCGATACCAGGGAAGCTACGAGAGGTGCACGAAAACACATCGATATACTGGCAGGTATAAGAGGTGCACAAAAACAAAACGACATAGGGTAGGTATGAGAGGAGCGCGAAAACACAGCGATATAGGGGAAGCTATGGAAGGTGCGAGAAAACACAGCGATATAGGGGTAGCTACGGGAGGTGCGCGAAATCACAACGATATCGGGGAAGCTATGGGAGGTGAGCGAAAGCACAGCGATATAGGGGAAGCTATGGGAGGTGCGCGAAAACATAGCGATATAGGGGAGGGTATGGGAGGTGAGAGAAAACACAGCGATATAGTGGAATCTATGGGAGGTCTGTGAAAACACGGCATTATAGTAGAAAGTATGAAAAACAGCGATATATGGGACGGTATGGAAGTGCACGACAACAGAGCGATATAGGGGAAGGTATCAGAGGAACGAGAAAACACAGCGATATTGGGGAAGCTATGGGAGGTGTGCGAAAACATGGCGATATAGGAGACGCTATGTGAGGTGCCCGAAAACACAGCGATCTACGGGAAGTTATGAGAGGTGTACGAAAACATCGCCATATATGGCAAGCTATGAGAGGTGTGCGAAAACACAGCGATGCAGGGGAAGGTATGAGAGCTGCTCGATAACACAGCGATATAGAGGAAGATGCGCGAAAACACGACGATATAGGGGAAGGTATCAGAGGTGTGCAAAAACACAATGATATTAGGGAAGCTATGGGAGGTGCGCGAAAACACAGCGATACGGGGGAAGCTGTAGGAGGTGTGCGAAAACACAGCGATGCAGGGGAAGGTATGAGAGGTGCACGAGAACACAGCAACACAGGGGAGGGTATGATAGGCACATGAAAACACAGCGATATAGGGGAAGTTGTGAGAGGTGCGCGAAAACACATCGATATAGGGGAAGCTATGAGAGGTGCGCAAAAACACAGCGATATAGTGGAAGGTATGAGAGGTGCGTGAAAAGACGGAGATATAGGAGAATCCATGAGAAATGCGCATAAAACACGGTGATCTAAGGGGAAGGTATCAGAGGTGCGCGAAAACACAGCGATATAGGGGAAGCTATGGGTGGTGCACGAAAGCAGAGCAATATAGGGGAAGGTATGAGTGGTGCATGACAACAGAGCGATATAGGGGAAGGTTTCAGAGGTGCGTGAAAACACAACGATATTGGGGAAGCTATGGGAGGTGCACGAAAACACAGCAATATAGGGGAAGCTCTGAGACGTGCGCGAAAACACAGCGATATAGGGGTAGGTATGCGAGGTGCGTGAAAACACAGTGATATATGGGAAGCTATGGAAGGTGCGCAAAAACACGGGGATATAGGCACAACTGTAAGATGTCAGCGAAAACACAGCGATATAGGGGAAGCTCTGAGAGGTGCGCAAAAACACAGCAATGGAGGGGAAGCTATGCGAGGTGCGCCAGATGACGGCAATATGGGTGAAGATATGAGAGGTACGCAAAAACACAGCGATTTGGGGAAAGCAATGAGAGCTGCTTGAAAACATCACAATATATGGGAAGCTATGAGAGGTGTGTGAAAACATGGCGAAAAATGGGAAGCTATGGGAGGTGCGCGAAAACAGAGCGATACAGGGCAAGGTATGAGAGGTTCAAGAAAACACAGCGATATAGGGGAAGCTATGGGAGGTGCGTGAAAACACGGCGTTATGGGAGAAAGTATGAGAGGTGCGCAAAAACACAGCGATGTAGGGGAAGGTATGACGGGTTCGTGAAAATACAGCGATATATGGGAAGCCAAGGGAGGTGCACGACAACAGAAAGATATAGGGGGAAGGTAGCAGAAGTGCGAAAAAACACAACGATATAGGGGACGCTATGGGAGGTGCGTGAAAACACAGCGATCTAGGGGAAGTTATGAGAGGTGTGCGAAAATATCGCCATATATGGCAAGCTATGAGAGGTGTGCAAAAACAGCGATACAGCGGAAGCAGTGGAAGGTATGCGAAAACACAGCAATATAGGGGAAGCTGTGAAAGCTGTTTGATAAAACAGCGATTTACTGAAAGATGTGAGAGGTGCGTGAAAACACATCGATATAGTGGCAGGTATGAGAGGTGCACAAAAACAAAACGACATAGGGGTAGGTATGCGAGGTGCAAGAAAACACAGCGATATAGGGGAAGCGATGCGAGGTGCGCAAAAACACAGCGATATAGGGGAAGCTATGAGAGGTGCACCAAAACAGAGCAATATAGGGGAAGGTATGAGAGGTGCGAGACAACAGAACGATATAGGGGAAGGTAACAGAGGTGCGAGAAGACACAGCGATATTGGGGAAGCTATGGGAGGTGCACAAAAACACAGCGCTATAGGAGAAGATATGAGAGGTGCACAAAATCACAGCACTATCGGGGAAGCTATGGGAGGTGTGGAAAAACACAGCAATACAAGGGATGGTATAAGAGGTGCACGAAAACACAGCTATGTTGGAGAATCTATGGGAGGTGCGCGAAAACACAGCGATGTAGGGGAAGCTATGTGAGATGCACCAAAACACGGCAGTATGGGGGAAGATATGAGAGGTGCGCAAAAACACAGCGATTTGGAGAAAGCGATGAGAGGTGCGCAACAAGATCACAATATATGGGAAGCTATGAAAGGCGCGCGAAAACACGGCGAAAAAGGGGAAGCTATGCGAAGTGCATTAAAACACAGCGATATAGGGGAAGGTATGAGCAGTGCGCTAAAACACATCAATATAGTGGAAGGTATGCGAGGTGCACGAAAACACATCAATACAGGGGAAGGTATGAGAGGTGCAGAAAAACACAACGACATAAGGGAAAGGTTTGTGAGGTGCGTGAAAACACAGCGATATAGGGGAAGCTATGAGAGGTGTGCAAAAACACAGCGATATAGTGGAAGGTATGAGAGGTGCGCAAAAACACAGCAATATATGGGAAGCTATGGGAGGTGCGTGAAAAGACGGAGATATAGGAGAATCCATGAGAAATGCGCGAAAAACACAGCGATCTAAGGGGAAGGTATCAGAGGTGCGCGAAAACACAGCAATATAGGGGAAGCTATGGGTGGTGCACGAAAGCAGAGCGATATAGGGGAAGGTGTGAGTGGTGCACGACAACAGAGCGATATAGGGGAAGGTTTCAGAGGTGCGTGAAAACACAACGATATTGGGGAAGCTATGGGAGGTGCACGAAAACACAGCAATATAGGGGAAGCTCTGAGACGTGCGCGAAAACACATCGATATAGGGGAAGCTATGAGAGGTGCGAGAAAACACAGCGATATAGTGGAAGGTATGAGAGGTGCGCAAAAACACAGCAATATATGGGAAGCTATGGGAGGTGCGTGAAAATACGGAGATATAGGAGAATCCATGAGAAATGCACGCAAACACGGCGATCTAAGGGGAAGGTATCAGAGGTGCGCGAAAACACAGCGATATAGGGGAAGCTATGAGAAGTACCAGAAAACACAGTGATATAGGGGAAGCTATGGAAGGTGCGCAAACACACATCGATATACCTGAAGGTATGAGAGGTGTGCGAAA
The DNA here is from genome assembly GCF_030028105.1 of Mobula birostris. Classification (NCBI taxonomy): domain Eukaryota; kingdom Metazoa; phylum Chordata; class Chondrichthyes; order Myliobatiformes; family Myliobatidae; genus Mobula; species Mobula birostris. Next base: position 168,773 of record NW_027278347.1, read on the forward strand.
ACACAACGATATAGGGGAAGCAATGCGAGGTGCGCAAAAACACAGTGATATAGGGGAAGCTATGAGAGGGGCCAGAAAACACAGCGATATAGAGGAAGCTATGAGAGGTGCAAGAAAACATTGCAATATATGGAAAGCTATTAGAGGTGCACGAGAACACAGTGATATAGGGGAAGGTATGATAGGCACGTGAAAACAGAGCGATGTAGGCGAACCTATGGGAGGTGCATGAAAACAGAGTGATATAGGGGAAAGTATGAGAGGTGCGCGAAAATACATCGATATAGGAGAAACTACGAGAGGTGCGCGGAAATGCAACGATACAGTGGAAGGTATGAGAGGTACGCGAAAACATAGTGATATATGGGAAACTATGGGAGGTGCATGAAAACAGAGCGATGTAGGGGAAGGTATGAGAGGTACGCGAAAACACAGCGATGGAGGGGAAGCTATGCGAGGTGCGCCAGATGATGGCAATAAGGGAGAAGATATGAGAGGTACGCAAAAACAAGCGATTTGGGGAAAGCGATGAGAGGTGCGTGAAAACATCACAATACATGGGAAGCTATGAGAGGTGTGCGAAAACAGAGCGATATAGGGGAAGGTATGAGAGGTTCAAGAAAACACAGCAATATAGGGGAAGCTATGGGAGGTGCGTGACAACACGGCGTTATGGGAGAAAGCATGAGATGTGCGCAAAAACACAGCGATGTAGGGGAAGGTATGAGAGGTGCGTGAAAACACAGCGATATATGGGAAGCCAGGGGAGGTGCACGACAACAGAGAGATATAGGGGAAGGTAGCAGAAGCGCAAGAAAACACAACAATATAGGGGACGCTATGAGATGTCGGCGAGAAAACGCGTTATATGGAGAGGTATGAGAGGTGCGCGAAAACACATCGATACAGGGGAAGCTACGAGAGGTGCACAAAAACACATCCATATAGTGGAAGGTATGAGAGGTGCACAAAAACACAACGACATAGGGGAAGCTATGAGAGGTGTGCAAAAACTCAACGATATAGTGGAAGGTATGCGAGGTGCGCGAAAACACAGCGCTATAGGAGAAGCTATGAGCGGTGCACGAAAGCACGGTGACATAGGGGAAGCTATGAGAGGGGAGTGTTATCTGAGCGATATATGGGACGGTATGAGAGGTGCACAAAAACTTAGCGATATAGTGGAAGCTATGGGAGGTGCGTGAAAACACGGCGATATGGAGGAATTTATGAGAGGGGAGTATAATCTCAGAGATATATGGGATGGTATGAGAGGTGCACAAATACACATCGATATAGGGGAAGCTATGAGAGGTGCGCGAAAACACAACGATATAGGGGAAGCTATGAGAGGTGCACGAAAACACGGTGATATAGGGGAAGCTATGAGAGGGGAGCGTTATCTCAGCGATGTATGGGATGGTGTGAGAAGTGCACGAAAACACATCGATATATTGGGGAAGCTATGAGATGTCGGTGAGAAAATGCGTTATAGGGGCAGGTATGAGAGGTGCGCGAAAACACATCGATACAGGGGAAGCTACGAGAGGTGCGCAAAAACACATCGATATTGTGGAAGGTATGAGAGGTGCGCAAAAACACAACGACATAGGGGAAGCTTTGGGAGGTGCGCGAAAACAGGGCAATATAGGCACAGCTGTGAGAGGTCAACAAAAACACAGCGATATAGGGGAAGGTATGAGAAGTGCACAAAAACACAACGACATAGGGGAAGGTGTACGAGGTGCGCGAAAACATAGCGATATAGGGAATGCTATGAGAGGTGTGCGAAAACACAACGACATAAGGTGAAGGTTTGCGAGGTGCGCGAAAACACAGCGATATAGGGGAAGGTATGAGAAGTGCACAAAAACACAACGACATAGGGGAAGGTGTACGAGGTGCGCAAGAACACATCGATACAGGGGAAGCTATGAGAGGTGCGCGAACACATCGGGATAGTTGAAGGTATGAGAGGTGCTCAAAAACTCAACGACATAGCGGAAGGTATGCGAGGTCCGTGAAAACACGGCAATATAGGGGAAGCTATGGGAGGTGCACGAAAACTTAGCAATATAGGGAAAGCTATGAGAGGTGCGCGAAAACGCAGCGATATATGGGAAGCTATGAGAGGTGCACGAAAACAGAGCTATATAGGGGAAGGTATGAGAGGTGCGCGAAAACACATCGATATAGGGGAATCTATGGGAGGTGCATGAAAAGAGGGAGATATAGGAGAATTTATGAGAAATGCGCGAAAACACAGAGATGTAGGGGAAGCTATGAGAGGTGCGCAATAACACAGCGATTTCAGGAAAGATATGAGAGGTGCGCAAAATCACACACTATCGGGGAATCTATGGGAGGTACGCGAAAACGCAGCAATGTAGGGGAAGCTATGTGAGGTGCACCAGAGCACAGCAATATGGGGGAAGATATGAGAGGTGCGCAAAAAACACAGCGATTTGGGAAAAGCGATGAGAGGTGTGTGTAAACATGGCGATATAGTGGAAGGTATGAGAGGTCTGCGAAAAAACGCGTTATAGGGGCAGGTATAAGAGGTGCGAGAAAAAACATCCACACAGGGGAAGCTACGAGAGGTGCGCAAATACACATCGATATAGTGGAAGGTATGAGAGGTGCACAAAAACACAACGACATAGGGGAAGGTATGCGAGGTGCGCAAAAACACACCGATATATGGAAGCTATGAGAGGTGTGCGAAAACACGGTGATATAGGGGAAGCTATGAGAGGGGATCGTTATCTGAGCGATATATGGGACGGTATGAGAGGTGCACAAAAACACAGCGATATAGGGCAAGCTATGGGAGGTGCGCGAAAACATAGCGATATAGGGAAAGCTATGAGTGGAGCGCGAAAACGCAGCGATATTTGGGAGGCTACGAGAGGTGTGCGAAAATATCGCCATATATGGCAAGCTATTAGAGGTGTGCAAAAACAGCGATATAGCGGAAGCAGTGGGAGGTATGCGAAAACACAGCAATATAGGGGAAGCTATGAAAGCTGTTTGATAACACAGCGATATAGGGAAAGATGTGAGAGGCGCGCGAAAATGCGGCGTTACCAGGGAAGCTACGAGAGGTGCGCGAAAACACATCGATATAGTGACAGGTATGAGAGGTGCACAAAAACTAAACGACATAGGGGTAGGTATGCGAGGTGCACGAAAACACAGCGATATAGGGGAAGTATGGGAGGCGCGCGAAAACATAGCGATAGAGGGAAAGCTATGAGAGGTGCGCGAAAACAGAGCTATATAGGGGAAGGTATGAGAGGTGCTCGAAAACGCATCGATATAGGGGAAGCTACGAGAGGTGTGCGAAAATATCGCCATATATGGCAAGCTATTAGAGGTGTGCAAAAACAGCGATATAGCGGAAGCTATGAAAGCTGTTTGATAACACAACGATGTAGGGAAAGATGTGAGAGGTGTGCAAAAACGTGGCGATATAAGGGAAGGTATCAGAGGTGTGCAAAAACATAATGATATTGGGGAAGCTATGTGATATGTGGGAAAATACTGCAATCTAGGAGAAGCTATGAGAGGTGTGCGAAAGCACAGCCATATTGGGGAAGCTATGGGAAGTGCACGAAAACACAGCGATAATGGGACGGTGTGGGAGGTGCACGACAACAGAGCGATGTAGGGGAAGGTTTCAGAGGTGCGAGAAAACACAGCAATATATGGGACGGTATGAGAGGTGCGCTAAAACACGGTGATATAGGGGAAGCTCTGAGACGTGCGCGAAAACACAGCGATATAGGGGTAGGTATGCGAGGTGCGTGAAAATGCAGCGATATATGGGAAGCTATGAGGGGTGCGCGAAAACAGATCTATATAGGGGAAGGTATGAGAGGTGCTCGAAAACACATCGATAGAGGGGAAGCTACGAGAGGTGTGTGAAAATATCACCATATATGGCAAGCTATTAGAGGTGTGCAAAAACAGCGATATAGCGGAAGCACTGGGAGGTATGCGAAACACAGCAATATAGGGGAAGCTATGAAAGCTGTTTGATAACACAACGATGTAGGGAAAGATGTGAGAGGTGCACAAAAACACAGCAATATAGGAGAAGCTATGAGAGGTGTGCATAAACACAGTGATTTGGGGAAAGCGATGAGAGGTGCGGGAAAACATCGCAATATATGGGAAGCTATGAGAGGTGTGCGAAAACACGGCGAAAAATGGGAAGCTACGGGAGGTGCGCGAAAACAGAGCGATATAGGGGATGGTATGAGAGGTTCAGGAAAGCACAGCGATATAGGGGACTCTATGGGAGGTGCACGAAAACATGGCGATATAGGGGAAGCTCTGTGAGGAGCGTGAAAACACAACGATCTAGGGGAAGCTATGAGAGGTTTGAGAAAACATATCAATATATGGCAGGCTATGAGAGGTGTCTGAAAACAGCCAAAAAGCGAAAGTTATGAGAGGTATGCGAAAACACAGCAATATAGGGGAATCTATGAGAGCTGCTTCATGACACAGCGATATTAGGGTAGATGTGAGAGGTTCGCGAAAACACGGCGATCTAGGGGAAGCTATAAGAGGTGAGCGAAAACAGAGCGATATACGGGAAGGTATCAGAGGTGTGCGAATACACAATGATATTGGGGAAGCTATGTGAGGTGCGGCAAAACACAGCAATATAGGAGAAGCTATGAGAGGTGCGCGAAAGCACAGCCATATTGGGGAAGCTATGGGAAGTGCACGAAAACACAGCGATAATGGGACTGTATGGAAGTGCACGACAACAGAGTGATATAGGGGAAGGTTTCAGAGGTGCGAGAAAACACAGCGATATATGGGAAGGTTTCAGAGGTGCGAGAAAACACAGCAATATAGGGGAAACTCTGAGACGTGCGCGAAAACAGAGCGATATAGGGGTAGGTATGCGAGGTGCGTGAAAACACAGTGACATACGGGAAGCTATGGGAGGTTCGCGGAAACACGGCGATATAGGGACAGCTGTGAGAGGTCAGCAAAAACACATCGATATAGGGGAAGGTATGAGAGGTGCGCAAAAACACAGCGATGAAGGGGAACCTATGCGAGGTGCGCCAGATGACGGCAATATAGGAGAAGATATCAGAGGTACGCAAAAACACAGCGATTTGAGGAAAGCGATGAGAGGTGCGTGAAAACTTCACAATATATGGGAAGCTATGAGAGGTGGAAGAAAACATTACAATATATGGAAAGCTATGAGAGGCGCACGAGAACACAGTGATATAGGGGGAGGTATGATAGGCATGCGAAAACAGAGCGATGTAGTGGAACATATGGGAGGTGCATGAAAACAGGGAGATATAGGGGGAAGTATGAGAGGTGTGCGAAAATTCATCGATATAGGGAAAGGTAAAAGAGGTGCGCGGAAACGCAGCGATATAGTGGAAGGTATGAGAAGTGCGCGAAAACATAGCGATATATGGGAAGCTATGGGAGGTGCACGAAAACAGAGCGATATTGGGGAAAGTATGAGAGGTGCGCGAAAACACAGTGATATACGGGAAGCTATGGGAGGTGCGTGAAAGCACGGCGTTATGGGAGAAAGTATGAGAGGTGCGCAAAAACACAGCAATGTAGTGGAAGGTATGAGGTGTGCGCGAAAACACAGGGATATATGGGAAGCCAGGGGAGGTGCACGACAACAGAGAGATATAGGGGAAGGTAGCAGAAGTGCAAGAAAACACAGCGATATAGGGGATGCTATGGGAGGTGCGTGAAAACACAGAGATCTGGGGAAGCTATGAGAGGTGTGCGAAAACACAGCCATATTGGCGAAGCTATGGGAGGTGCGTGAAAACACAGCGAAAATGGTAAGGTATGGGAGGTGTGCGAAAACATGGCGATATAGGGGAAGCTCTGAGACGTGCGCAAAAACGCATCGATAGAGGGGGAAGCTACGAGAGGTGTGCGAAAATATCGGCATACACGGTAAGCTATGAGAGGTGTGCAAAAACAGCGATATAGTGGAAGCAGTGGGAGTATGCGAAAACACAGCAATATAGGGGAAGCTATGAAAGCTGTTTGATAACACAGCGATATAGGGAAAGATGTGAGAGGTGCGCGAAAATGCGGCGTTACCAGGGAAGCTACGAGAGGTGCGCGAAAACACATCGATATACTGGCAGGTATGAGAGGTGCACAAAAACAAAACGACATAGGGGTAGGTATGCGAGGTGCACGAAAACACAACGATATAGGGGAAGCTATGAGAGGTGCAAGAAAACACAGCCGTATATGGGAAGCTACGGGAGGTGCACGAAAACAGAACGATATAGGGGAAGGTATGAGAGGTGCGAGAAGACACAGCGATATTGGGGAAGCTATGGGAGGTGCACAAAAACACAGTGCTATAGGGGAAGATATGAGAGGTGCACAAAATCACAGCACTATCGGGGAAGCTATGGGAGGTGTGAAAAAACACAGCGATACAAGGGAAGGTATAAGAGGTGCACGAAAACACAGCTATGTTGGAGAATCTATGGGAGGTGCGCGAAAACACAGCGATGTAGGGGAAGGAGGACAGGTCAGTATGGGAGAAGATATGAGAGGTGCGCAAAAACACAGCGATTTGGAGAAAGCGATGAGAAGTGCGCGACAAGATCACAATATATGGGAAGCTATGAAAGGTGCGCGAAAACACGGCGAAAAAGGGGAAGCTATGCGAAGTGCATTAAAACACAGCGATATAGGGGAAGGTATGAGCAGTGCGCAAAAACACATCAATATAGTGGAAGTTATGCGAGGTGCGAGAAAACAAGGCGATATAGGAGAAAGTATGAGAGGTGTACGAAAACACAGCGATATAGGGGAAGCGATGCGAGGTGCACGAGAACACATCGATACAGGGGAAGCTATGAGAGGTGCGCGAACACATCGACTTAGTTGAAGCAGTGAGAGGTGCGTGAGAACATGGTGATATAGGGGAAGCTATCAGAGGAGAGTGTTATCTGAGCAATATATGGGACGGTATGAGAGGTGCACAAAAACACAGCGATATAGGGGAAGCTATCTGAGGCGCGTGAAAACATAGCGATATAGGGAAAGCTATGAGAGGTGCATGAAAACGCAGCGATATATGGGAAGCTATGAGAGGTGCGCGAAAACAGATCTATATAGGGGAAGGTATGAGAGGTGCTCGAAAACACATCGATAGAGGGGAAGCTACGAGAGGTGTGCGAAAATATCGCCATATATGGCAAGCTATTAGGGGTGTGCAAAAACAGCGATATAGCGGAAGCAGTGGGAGGTATGCGAAAACACAGCAATATAGTGGAAGCTATGAAAGCTGTTTGATAACACAGCGATATAGGGAAAGATGTGAGAGGCGCGCGAAAATGCGACGTTACCAGGGAAGCTACGAGAGGTGCTCGAAAACACATCGATATAGTGGCAGGTATGAGAGGTGCACAAAAACTAAACGACATAGGGGTAGGTATGCGAGGTGCACAAAAACACAGCGATATAAGAGAAGCGATGCTAGGTGCGCGAAAACACAGCGATATAGGGGAAGCAATGCGAGGTGCGCGAAAATACAGCGATATATGGGAAGCTATGAGAGGTGCCAGAAAACACAGTGATATAGGGGAAGCTATGAGAGGTGCAAGAAAACACAGCCATATATGGGAAGCTACGGGAGGTGCACGAAAAGAGAGCGATATAGGGGAAGGTATGAGAGGTGCGAGAAAACAAGGCGATATAGGAGAAAGTATGAGAGGTGTACGAAAACACAGCAATATATGGGAATCCATGGGAGGTGTGCGACAACAGAACGATATAGCGGAAGGTAACAGAGGTGCGAGAAGACACAGCGATATTGGGGAAGCTATGGGAGGTGCGTGAAAAGACAGCGATAATGGGAAGGTATGGGAGGTGTGCAAAAACACAGCGCTATGGGGAAGATATGAGAGGTGCACAAAATCACAGCACTATCGGGAAAGCTATGGGAGGTGTGCGAAAACACAGCGATACAAGGGAAGGTATAAGAGGTGCGCGAAAACACAGCGATGTAGGGGAAGCTACGTGAGGTGCACCAAAACACGGCGATGAGAGGTGCACAAGAACACATCGATACAGGGGAAGCTATGAGTGGTGAGCAAACACCTTGATGTATTTGAAGGTATGAGAGGTGCGCAAAAACTCAACGACATAGCAGAAGGTATGCAACGTTCGCGAAAATACATCGATATAGGGGAAGCTACGAGAGGTGCATGAAAACAGAGCGATATAGGGAAAAGTATGAGAGGTGCGTGAAAACACAGCAATATAGGGGAAGCTCTGAGAGGTGCACGAAAACACAGCGATATAGGGGAAGTATGGGAGGCGCGCGAAAACATAGCGATAGAGGGAAAGCTATGAGAGGTGCGCAAAAGCACAGCGATATATGGGAAGCTATGAGAGGTGCGCGAAAACAGAGCTATATAGGGGAAGGTATGAGAGGTGCTCGAAAACACATCGATATAGGGGAAGCTACGAGAGGTGTGCGAAAATATCGCCATATATGGCAAGCTATTAGAGGTGTGCAAAAACAGCGATATAGCGGAAGCTATGAAAGCTGTTTGATAACACAACGATGTAGGGAAAGATGTGAGAAGTGTGCAAAAACGTGGCGATATAAGGGAAGGTATCAGAGGAGTGCGAAAACACAATGATATTGGGGAAGCTATGTGAGGTGCGGGAAAACACAGCAATATATGAGAAGCTATGAGAGGAGTGCATAAACACAGTGATTTCGGGAAAGCGATGAGAGGTGCGGAAAAACATCGCAATATATGAGAAGCTATGAGAGGTGCGCGAAAACACGGCAAAAAATGGGAAGCTACGGGAGGTGCGTGAAAACAGAGCGATATAGGGGAAGGTATGAGAGGTTCAAGAAAACACAGCGATATAGTGGAAGCTATGGGAGGTGCACGAAAACATGGCGATATAGGGGAAGCTCTGTGAGGAGCGTGAAAACACAGTGATCTAGGGGAAGCTATGAGAGGATTCTGAAAAAATAGCAATATATGGCAAGCTATGAGAGGTGGGAGAAAACAGCGAGAAAGTGGAAGCTATGGGAGGTATGCAAAAACACAGCAATATAGGAGAAGCTATGAGAGCTGCTTCATGACACTGCGATATAAGAGCAGATGTGAGAGGTACGCGAAAACATGGCGATCTAGGGGAAGCTATAAGAGGTGAGTGAAAACAGAGCGATATACGGGAAGGTATCAGAGGTGTGCGAAAACACAATGATATTAGGGAAGCTAAGTGATGTGCGGGAAAATACTGCAATCTAGGAGAAGCTATGAGAGGTGTGCGAAAGCACAGCCATATTGGGGAAGCTATGGGAAGTGCACGAAAACACAGCGATAATGGGACAGTATGGGAGGTGCACGACAACAGAGCGATGTAGGGGAAGGTTTCAGAGGTGCGTGAAAACACAGCGATATAGGGGAAGCTATGGGAGATGCGCGAAAACACAGCAATATAGGGGACGGTATGAGAGGTGCACAAAAACACAGCGATATAGGGGAAGCTCTGAGACGTGCGCGAAAACACAGCGATATAGCGGTAGGTATGCGAGGTGCGTGAAAACGCAGCGATATATGGGAAGCTATGAGAGGTGCGCGAAAATAGATCTATATAGGGGAAGGTATGAGAGGTGCTCGAAAACACATCGATAGAGGGGAAGCTACGAGAGGTGTGCAAAAATATCGCCATATATGGCAAGCTATTAGAGGTGTGCAAAAACAGCGATATAGCGGAACCACTGGGAGGTATGCGAAAACACAGCAATATAGGGGAAGCTATGAAAGCTGTTTGATAACACAATGATGTAGGGAAAGATGTGAAAGGTGCGCAAAAACGCAGCGATATAGGGGAAGGTATCAGAGGAGTGCAAAAACACGGTGATATTGGGGAAAGCGATGAGAGGTGCGGGAAAACATCGCAATATATGGGAAGCTATGAGAGGTGTGCGAAAACACGGCGAAAAATGGGAAGTTATGGGAGATGCGTGAAAACACAGCGATATAGGAGAAGCTATGAGAGGTGCGCGAAAACAGAGCTATATAGGGACGGTATGAGAGGTTCAGGAAAGCAAGATGTGAGAGGACTCTATGGGAGGTGCACGAAAACATGGCGATATAGGGGAAGCTCTGAGACTTGCGTGAAAACGCATCGATAGAGGGGAAGCTACGAGAGGTGTGCGAAAATATCGGCATACATGGTAAGCTATGAGAGGTGTGCAAAAACAGCGATATAGTGGAAGCAGTGGGAGGTATGCGAAAACACAGCAATATAGGGAAAGATGTGAGAGGTGCGCGGAAACGCAGTGATACCAGGGAAGCTACGAGAGGTGCACGAAAACACATCGATATACTGGCAGGTATGAGAGATGCACAAAAACAAAGCGACATAGGGGTAGGTATGCGAGGTGCACGAAAACACAGCGATATAGGGGAAGCGATGCGAGGTGCGCAAAAACACAGCGATATAGGGGAAGGTATGAGAGGTGCAAGAAAACACAGCCGTATATGGGAAGCTACGGGAGGTGCACGAAAACAGAACGATATAGGGGAAGGTATGAGAGGTGCGAGAAGACACAGCAATATTGGGGAAGCTATGGGAGGTGCACAAAAACACAGCGCTATAGGAGAAGATATGAGAGGTGCACAAAATCACAGCACTATCGGGGAAGCTATGGGAGGTGTGGAAAAACACAGCGATACAAGGGAAGGTATAAGAGGTGCACGAAAACACAGCTATGTTGGAGAATCTATGGGAGGTGCGCGAAAACACAGCGATGTAGGGGAAGCTATGTGAGATGCACCAAAACACAGCAGTATGGGGGAAGATATGAGAGGTGCGCAAAAACACAGCGATTTGGAGAAAGCGATGAGAGGTGCGCGACAAGATCACAATATATGGGAAGCTATGAAAGGTGCGCGAAAACACGGCGAAAAAGGGGAAGCTATGCGAAGTGCATTAAAACACAGCGATATAGGGGAAGGTATGAGCAGTGCGCTAAAACACATCAATATAGTGGAAGTTATGCGAGGTGCGAGAAAACAAGGCGATATAGGAGAAAGTATGAGAGGTGTACGAAAACACAGCGATATATGGGAAGCCATGGGAGGTGTGCGAAAACACAGCGATATAGGGGAAGCGATGCGAGGTGCACGAGAACACATCGATACAGGGGAAGCTATGAGAGGTGCGCGAACACATCGACTTAGTTGAAGCTGTGAGAGGTGCGTGAGAACATGGTGATATAGGGGAAGCTATCAGAGGGGAGTGTTATCTGAGCAATATATGGGACGGTATGAGAGGTGCACAAAAACACAGCGATATAAGGGAAGCTATCTGAGGCGCGTGAAAACATAGCGATATAGGGAAAGCTATGAGAGGTGCGCGAAAACGTAGCGATATATGGGAAGCTATGAGAGGTGCGTGAAAACAGATCGATATAGGGGAAGGTATGAGAGGTGCTCGATAGAGGGGAAGCTACGAGAGGTGTGCGAAAATATCGCCATGTACGGCAAGCTATTAGAGGTGTGCAAAAACAGCGATATAGCGGAAGCAGTGGGAGGTATGCGAAAACACAGCAATATAGGGGAAGCTATGAAAGCTGTTTGATAACACAGCGATATAGGGAAAGATGTGAGAGGTGCGCGAAAACACATCGATATAGTGGCAGGTATGAGAGGTGCACAAAAACTAAATGACATAGGGGTAGGTATGCGAGGTGCACAAAAACACAGCGATATAAGGGAAGCGATGCAAGGTGCGCGAAAACACAGCGATATAGGGGAAGCGATGCGAGGTGCGCGAAAATACAGCGATATATGGGAAGCTATGAGAGATGCCAGGAAACACAGCGATATAGGGGAAGCTATGAGAGGTGCAAGAAAACACAGCCATATATGGGAAGCTACGGGAGGCGCATGAAAAGAGAGCGATATAGGGGAAGGTATGAGAGGTGCGAGAAAACAAGGCGATATAGGAGAAAGTATGAGAGGTGAGAGAAAACACAGCGCTATGGGGAAGATATGAGAGGTGCACAAAATCACAGCACTATCGGGAAAGCTATGGGAGGTGTGCGAAAACACAGCGATACAAGGGAAGGTATAAGAGGTGCGCGAAAACGCAGCTATGTGGGAGAATCTATGGGAGGTGGGAGAATCTATGGGATGTGCGCGAAAACACAGCGATGTAGGGGAAGCTATGTGAGATGCACCAAAACAGAGCAATATAGGGGAAGGTATGAATGGTGCGCGAAAATGCAGCGATATATGGGAAGCTAGGAGATGTGCGTGAAAACAGAGCGATATAGGGTAAGGTATGAGAGGTGAGAGAAAACACAGCGATATAGGGGAAGGTATGGGAGGTGCACGAAAACACAGCAATATAGGGGAAGCTCTGAGACGTGCGAAAACACAGCGATAATGGCATGGTATGGGAGGTGCACGACAACAGAGTGATATAGGGGAAGGTATGAGATGTGCACGAAAACACAGCGATTTGGGAGAAACTATGAGAGGTGCACGAAAACATTGCAATATATGGAAAGCTATGAGAGGTGCACGAGAACACAGTGATATTGGGGAAGGTATGATAGGCATGCGAAAACAGAGCGATGTAGGGGAACCTATGGGAGGTGCATGAAAACGCAGTGATACAATGGAAGGTATGAGAGGTGCGCGAAAACACAGCGATATATGGGAAGCTATGGGAGGTGCACGAAAACAGAGCAATATAGGGGAAGGTATGAGTGGTGTGCGAAAATGCAGCAATACATGGGAAGTTATGGGAGGTGCGTGAAAAGACAGAGATACAGGAGAATGTATGAGAAATGTGTGTAAACACAGAGATGTAGGGGAAGCTATGAGAGGTGCACATAAACACAGCGATTTCATGAAAGCTATGAGAGGTGCGCGAAACCACAGCGATATAGGGGAAGTTATGAGAGGTGCGAGATCAACACAGCGATATAGGGCAAGCTATGGGACGTGCACAAAAACAGAGCGATATAGGGGAAGGTATGTGAGGAGTGCGAAAACATGGCGATCTAGGGGAAGGTATGAGAGGTGCGCGAAAACACAGCGATATATGGGAAGCTATGAGAGGTATGCAAAAAAAAGCGTTACAGGGGCAGGTATGAAAGGTGTGTGAAAACACATCGATATACTTGAAGGTATGAGAGGTGTGAGAAAACACAACGATATAGGGGAAGCTATGCGTGGTACGCGAAAACACAGCGATATAGGGGAAGCTATGAGAAGTTCCAGAAAACACAGTGATATAGTGGAAGCTATGAGAGGTGCAAGAAAACACAGCCGTATATGGGAAGCTACGGGAGGTGCACGAAAACAGAGCGATATAGGGGAAGGTATGAGAGGTGCGAGAAAACACGGCGATATATGAGGAAGTATGAGAGGTGCACGAAAACACAGTGATATATGGGAAGCCATGGGAGGTGTGCGACAACAGAGCAATATAAGGGAAGGTATCAGAGGTGTGAGAAGACACAGCGATATAGGGGAAGCTATGGGAGGTGCACGAAAACATGGTGATATAGTGGAAGCTCTGTGAGGAGCGTGTAAACACTGCTATCTAGGGGAAGCTATGAGAGGTTTTTGAAAATATAGCAATATATGGCAAGCTATGAGAGGTGTGCAAAAACATCGCGAAAGCGGAAGCTATGTGAGGTATGCGAAAACATAGCGACATATGGGAAGGTATCAGAGGTGGGCGATACCACAAGATATTGGGGAAGCTATATGAGGTGTGGGAAAGCACAACGATATAGGAGAAGCTATGAGAGGTGAGAGAAAGCACAGCCATATTGGGAAGCTATGGGAAGTGCACGAAAACACAGCGATAATGGGACAGTATGGGAGGTGCACGACAACACAGCGATATATTGTAGAAGGTTTCAGAGGTGCGAGAAAACACAGCGATATAGGGGAAGCTATGCGAGGTGCATGAAAACACAGTGATATATGGGAAGCTATGGGAGGTGCCTGAAAACACGGCGATATAGGCACAACTGTGAGAGGTCAGCAAAAACACTGCGATATAGGGGTAGGTATGCGAGGTGTTTGAGAGGGGAGCGTTATCTCAGCGATATATGGGACGGTATGAGAGGTGCACAAAAACACAGCGATATAGGGGAAGCTATGGGAGGCGCGTGAAGACATAGCGATATAGGGAATGCTATGAGAGGTGCGTGAAAACGCAGCAATATATATCGGAAGCTACGGGAGGTGCGCGAAAACAGAGCATTATATTATAGACCGTCCCATTATCGCTGTGTTTTCATGCACTTCCCATATCTTCCCCAATATGGCTGTGCTTTCGCGCACCTCTCATAGCTTCTCCCATATTGCTGTGTTTTCCCGCACCCCACATAGCTTCCCCAATATCATTGTGTTTTCGCACACCTCTGATACCTTCCCGTATATCGCTCTGTTTTCGCTCACCTCTTATAGCTTCCCCTAGATCGCCGTGTTTTCGCGCACCTTTCACATCTACCCCTATATCGCTGTGTTATCAAGCAGCTCTCATAGCTTCCCCTATGTGTTTTCGCATACCTCCCATAGCTTCCGGTTTCTCGTTGTTTTCGCACACCTCTCTTAGCTTGCCATATATTGCTATATTTTCGCAAACCTCTCATAGATTCCCCTAGATCGCTGTGTTTTCATGCTCCTCAAAGAGCTTCCCCTATAACGCCGTGTTTTCGTGCACCTCTCATTCCTTCCCCTACGTCGCTGTGTTTTCGCGCACCTCTCATACATTCCCCTATATTGCTCTGTATTCGCGCCCCAGCCATTTCTTCCCAAATATCACTGTGTTTCCGTGCACCTCTCATAGCTTCCCTTATATCGTTGTGTTTTCGAGCACCTCGCATAGCTTCTCCTATATCGTCGTGTTTTCCCACACCTCTCACACCTTCAACTATATCGATGTATTTTCGCACACCTCTCGTAGCTTCGCCTATATCGATGTGTTTTTGCGCATGTTTCACACGTTCCCCAATGTCGCAGTGTTTTCGCGCACCTCTCAGAGCTTCCCCCATATCACTGACTTTTCGCGCACCTCTCATACTTTCTCCCATAACGTCGTGTTTTCACGCACCTCCCATAGCTTCCCCTATATCACTGTGTTTTCTCGTACCCCTCATACCTTCTCCTATATCACTCTGTTTTCTCGCACCTCACATAGCTTCCCATTTTTCGCCGTGTTTTCGCGCACCTCTCATAGCTTCCCATATATTGTGATGATTTTGCACACCTCTCATCGCTATCCCCAAATGCTGTGTTTTTGCGTACCTCTCATATCTTCGCCCATATTGCCGTGATCTGGTGCACCTCGCACAGCTTCCCCTCCATCGTGTGTTTTCACGCACCTCTCATACCTTCACCTATATCGCCGTCTTTCCACGCACCTCCCGTAGCTTCCACTATATTGCTGTGTTTTCTTGTACCTCTCATACCTTCCCCTATATCGCTGTTTTTGTGCACCTCCCATAGCTTCCCATATATTGCTGTGTTTTCGCGCACCTCCCATAGGTTCCCCTACATCGCTGTGTTTTTGCGTGCCTATCATTTCTTCCCCTATATCGCTGTGTTCTCATGCACCTGTCATAGATTTCCATATATTGCAATGTTTTCGTGCACCTCTCATAGCTTCCCCAAATCGCTGTTTTCGCGCATCTCTCATACCTTCCCCTATATCACTGTGTTTTTGCTGACCTTTCACAGCTGTGCCTATATCGCCGTGTTTTCGCAAACCTCCCATAATTTCCCATATAGCACTGTGTTTTCAAGCACCTCACATACCTACCCCTATATTGCTGTGTTTTCTCGCACCTCCCATAGCTTCCCCTATATCGCTGTGTTTTCTCTCACCTAGGAAACCTTCCCCTATATCGCTCTGTTGTCGTGCACCTCCCATACCGTCCCATTATCGCTGTGTTGTCGTGCACCTCCCATACCGTCCCATTATCGCTGTGTTTTCGTGCACTTCCCATAACTTCCCCAATATGGCTGTGCTTTCGCGCACCTCTCATAGCTTCTCCTATATTGTTCTGTTTTCCCGCATCTCACATAGCTTCCCCAATATCATTGAGTTTTCGCACACCTCTGATACCTTCTCGTATATCGCTGTGTTTTCGCTCACCTCTTATAGCTTCACCTAGATCGCGGTGTTTTCGTGCACCTCTCACATCTACCCCTATATCGCTGTGTTATCAAGCAGCTCTCATAGCTTCCCCTATATTGCTGTGTTTTTGCATACCTCCCATTGTTTCCGCTTCCTTGCTGTTTTCGTACACCTCTCATAGCTTGCCATATATTGTTATATTTTCACAAACCTCTCAGAGATTCCTCTTGATCGCTGTGTTTTCACGCTCCTCAAAGAGCTTCCCCTATATCGCCATGTTTTCGTGAACCTCTCATAGCTTCCCCTAGATCGCTGTGTTTTCACGCACCTCACATAGCGTCCCCTATATTGCCATGTTTTCGCACACCTCCCACAGCTTCCCCTATATCGCTGTGTTTTCTCGCACCTCTGCCACCTTCCCCTATATATGGCTGTTGTCGTGCACTTCCCATGGCTTCCCATATATTGCTGAGTTTTCTTGCACCTCTCATACCTTCGCGTACATCACTGTGTTTTCGTGCACCTCTCATACTTTCTCCCATAACGCTGTGTTTTCACGCACCTCCCATAGCTTGCCCTATATCGCTGTGTTTTCTCGCACCTCTCATACATTCCCCTACATCGCTGTGTTTTTGCGCACCTCCCATAAATTTCCAAATATGGCTGTGTTTTCTCGCACCTCTTATACCTTCCCCTGTATCGCTGTGCTTTCGCACACCTCCCATAGCTTCCCCGATATCACTGTGATTTCGTGCATCTCCCGTAGCTTCCTCTATATCGCTGTGTTTTCTCGCATCTCTCATAGCTTCCCCTATATCACTGTTTTTGTGCACCTCCCATAGCTTCCCATATATTGCTGTGTTTTCGCGCACCTCCCATAGGTTCCCCTACATCGCTGTGTTTTTGCGTGCCTATCATTTCTTCCCCTATATCGCTGTGTTCTCATGCACCTGTCATAGATTTCCATATATTGCAATGTTTTCGTGCACCTCTCATAGCTTCCCCAAATCGCTGTTTTCGCGCATCTCTCATACCTTCCCCTATATCACTGTGTTTTTGCTGACCTTTCACAGCTGTGCCTATATCGCCGTGTTTTCACAAACCTCCCATAATTTCCCATATAGCACTGTGTTTTCAAGCACCTCACATACCTACCCCTATATTGCTGTGTTTTCTCGCACCTCCCATAGCTTCCCCTATATCGCTGTGTTTTCTCTCACCTAGGAAACCTTCCCCTATATCGCTCTGTTGTCGTGCACCTCCCATACCGTCCCATTATCGCTGTGTTGTCGTGCACCTCCCATACCGTCCCATTATCGCTGTGTTTTCGTGCACTTCCCATAACTTCCCCAATATGGCTGTGCTTTCGCGCACCTCTCATAGCTTCTCCTATATTGTTCTGTTTTCCCGCATCTCACATAGCTTCCCCAATATCATTGAGTTTTCGCACACCTCTGATACCTTCTCGTATATCGCTGTGTTTTCGCTCACCTCTTATAGCTTCACCTAGATCGCGGTGTTTTCGTGCACCTCTCACATCTACCCCTATATCGCTGTGTTTTCTCGCATCTCTCATAGCTTCCCCTATATCACTGTGTTTTCGCGCACCTTGCATAGCTTACCCTATATTGTTGTGTTTTCGCGCTCCTCTCATAACTTGAAGTATATCGATGTGTGTTTGCGCACCCCTTGTAGCTTCCCTGGTATTGATGTGTTTTCACGCACCTCTCATACCTGCCCCTATAACGCGTGTTTTTGCAGACCTCTCATAGCTTCCCCTATATAGCTGTGTTTTCGCGCATCTCGAATACCTTCCACTATATCGATGTGTTTTCGCCACCTCTCATACCTTCCCCATATTGCTGTTTTCTCATGCACCTCCCATAACTACCCATTTCTCGCCGTGTTTTCGCGCACCTATCATAGCTTCCCATATATTGCGATGTTTTCCCACACCTCTCATCGCTTTCCCCAAATCACTGTGTTTATGCGCTCCTCTCAGAGTTTCTCCTATATTGCTGTGTTTTCCCGCACCTCACATAGCTTCCCCAATATCATTGTGTTTTCGCACTCCTCTGATACCTTCCCCTATATCGCTGCGTTTTCGCGCACCTCTCATATCGTTCCCTATATCGCTGTGTTATCGAGAGCTTTCAAGCTTCCCCTATATTGCTGTGTTTTCGCATACCTCCCACTGCTTCCGCTAATCACTGTTTTTGCACACCTCTCATAGCTTGCCATATATGGCGATACTTTCGCACACCTCGCATAGCTTCCCGTCCATCGCTCTGTTTTCGTGCACCTCCCATAGCTTCCCATATATTGCTATGTTTTCTCGCACCTCTCATAACTTCTCCTACATCGCTCTGTTTTCGTGCACCTCCCGTAGCTTCCCATATATGGCTGTGTTTTCTTGCACCTCTCATAGCTTCCCCTATATTGCTGTGTTTTCGCGCACCTCGCATTGCTTCCCTTCTATCGTTCTGTTTTCGCACACCTCTCATACCTTCTCCCATATCGCTGTGTTTTTGCTGACCTCTCAGAGCTGTGCCTATATCGCCGTGTTTTCGCGCACCTCCCATAGCATCCCCTACATCACTGTGTTTTCTGGCACCTCTTATACCTTCCCCTATATCGCTGTGTTGTCGTGCACCTCTCATACCTTCCCCTAGATCGCCGTGTTTTCGCGCACCTCGCATAACGTCCTCTATGTTGTTGTGTTTTTGTGCACCTCTCATATCTTCCCCTATAGCGCTGTGTTTTTGCGCACCCCCCATACCTTCCCATTATTGATTGTTTTTTCGCGCACCACCCATAGATTCCCCAATATGGCTGTGTTTTTGCGCACCTCTTATACCTTCCCCTGTATCACTGTGCTTTCGCACACCTCCCATAGCTTCCCCGATATCGCTGTGATTTCACGCACCTTCCGTAGCTTCCCCTATATCTCTGTGTTTTCGCGCATCTCAATCCCTGCCCCTATGTCATTTTGTTTTTGTGCACCTCTCATACCTGCCACTGTATCGATGTGTTTTCATGCACCTCTCGTAGCTTCCTTGGTATCACCATGTTTTCGCACACCTCTCACATCTTTCCCTATATCGCTGTGTTATCAAACAGCTTTCATAGCTTCCCCTATATTGCTGTGTTTTCGCATACCTCCCACTGCTTCCGCTATATCACTGTTTTTGCACACCTCTCATAGCTTGCCATATATGGCAATATTTTCGCACACCTCTCATAGCTTCAGTTAGATCGCTGTGTTTTCACGCACCTCACATAGCGTCCCCTATATTGCCATGTTTTCGCACACCTCTCATAGCTTCCCCAATATCGCTGTGTTTTCTCGCACTTCAGCTACCTTCCCCTATGTCTCTCAATGTTGTGCACCTCCCCTGGCTTCCCATATATCGCTGTGTTTTTGGGCACCCTTCATACCTTCCCCTACATCGCTGTGTTTTCGCGCACTTCTCATAGTTTCTCCCATAACGCCGTGTTTTCACGCACCTCCCATAGCTTCCCCTATATCGCTGTGTTTTCTTGAACCTCTCATACCTTCCCCTATATCTCGCCGTGTTTTCGCGCACCTCTCATAGCTTCCCATATATTGCGATGCTTTCGCGCACCTCTCATCGCCATCCGCAAATCGCTGTGGTTTTGCGTACCTCTCATATCTTCTTCCATATTGCCGTCATCTGGCGTACCTCGCATAGCTTCCCCTCCATCGCTCTGTTTTCGTGCACATCCCATAGCTTCCCATATATCGCTATGTTTTCGCGCACCTCTCATACCTTCCACTATCTCGCTGTGTTTCCGCGCACCTCTCGTAGCTTCCCCTATATCAATGTATTTTCGCGCACCTCTCATAACTTCCCCTATATCGCTGTGGTTTCATACACCTCCCATAGGTTCCCCAACATCGCTCTGTTTTCGAGTGCCTATCCTACCTTCACCTATATCACTGTGTACTCGCGCACCTGTCATAGCTTCCCATATATTGCGATATTTTTGCACACCTCTCATCGCTATCCCCAAATCTCTGTGTTTTTACGTACCTCTCATATTTTCTCCCATATTACCTTCATCTGGCGCATCTCGCATAGCTTCCCCTCCATCGCTGTGTTTTCGCACACCTCTCATACCTTCTCCTACATCGCTCTGTTTTCGAGTGCCAATCATACCTTCCCCATATCACTGTGTTCTCGTGCAGCTCTCATAGCTTTCCATATATTGCAATGTTTTCGTGCACCTCCCATAGCTTCCCCCAAATCGCTGTGTTTTCACGCACCTCTCATAGCTTCCCATATATCATTGTGTTTTGACACACCTCGCATACATACCCCTATATCGCTGTGTTTTCGCGCATGTTTCAGAGCTTCCCCTATATTGCTGTGTTTTCGTGCACCTCTCATAGCTTCCCCTATATCGCTGTGTTTTCACGCACCTCTGAAACCTTCTCCTATATCACTCTGTTGTCGTGCACCTCCCATACCGTCCCATTATCACTGTGTTTTCGTGCACTTCCCATAGCTTCCCAATATGGCTGTGTTTTCGCGCACCTCTCATAGCTTCTCCTAGATTGCAGTATTTTCCCGCACATCACTTAGCTTCCCCAATATCATTGTGTTTTTGCACACCTCTGATACCTTCCCGTATATTGCTGTGTTTTCACTCACCTCTTATAGCTTCTCCTAGATTGCAGTATTTTCCCGCACATCACTTAGCTTCCCCAATATCATTGTGTTTTTGCACACCTCTGATACCTTCCCGTATATTGCTGTGTTTTCGCTCACCTCTTATAGCTTCCTCTAGATCGCCGTATTTTCGCGTACCTCTCACACCTACCCCTATATCGCTGTGTTATCAAACAGCTCTCATAGCTTCCCCTATATTGCTGTGTTTTCGCATACCTCCCATAGCTTTCGCTTTTTCGCTGTTTTCGCACACATCTCATACCCTGCCATATACTGCTATATTTTCGCAAAACTCTCATAGCTTCCCCTAGATCGCTATGTTTTCACGCTCCTCACAGAGCTTCCCCTATATCGCCATGTTTTCGTGCACCTCCCATAGCTTCCCCTATTTCGCTGTGTCTTCTCGCACCTCTGTTACGTTCCCCTATTTCGCTCCGTTGTCGCAAACCTCCCATGGCTTCCCATATATCGCTGTGTTTTCGTGCACCTGTCATGCTTTCTCCTATATCACCTTGTTTTCGCGCACCTCTCATACCTTCAGATATATCGATGTGTGTTTGCGCACCTTCCATAGCTTACCCTATATCACTGTGTTTTCTGGCACGTCTCATAGCTTCCCCTATATCGATGTGTTTTCGCGCACCTCGCATACCTACCCCTATGTCGTTTTGTTTTTGTGCACCTCTCATACCTGCCACTGTATCGATGTGTTTTCGCGCACCTCTTGTAACTTCCCTGGTATCACTGCGTTTCCGCGCACCTCTCACATCTTTCCCTATATCGCTGTGTTACCAAACAGCTTTCATAGCTTCCCCTGTATTTCTGTGTTTTCGCATACCTCCCACTGCTTCCACTATATCGCTGTTTTTGCACACCTCTCATAGCTTCCCCAAGATCGCTGTGTTTTCACGCACCTCACATAGCGTCCCCTATATTGCCATGTTTTCGCACATCTTCCATAGCTTCCCCTATATCGCTGTGTTTTCTCGCACTTCTGCTACCTTCCCCTAAGTCTCTCTGTTGTCGTGTACCTCCCCTGGCTTCCCATATATCGCTGAGTTTTCGTGCAACCCTCATACGTTCCCCTACATCGCTGTGTTTTCGCGCACCTCTCATAGCTTCCCATATATTTCGATGTTTTTGCGCACCTCTCATCGCTTTCCCCAAATCGCTGTGTTTTTGCGTACCTTCCATATTATCTCACATATTGCCGTCATCTGGCGCACCTCGCATAGCTTCCCCTCCATCCTTGTGTTGTCGTTCACCTCTCATACCTTCCTCTACATCGCTCTGTTTTCGAGTGCCTATCATACCTTCCCCTATATCACTGTGTTCTCATGCAGCTCTCATAGCTTTCCATATATTGCAATGCTTTCATGCACCTCTCATAGCTTCCCCCAAATCACTGTGTTTTCACACACCTCTCATAGCTTCCAGTATATCGCTGTGTTTTCGCACACCTCGCATAGGTCCCTTATGTTGTTGTGTTTTCGCGCACCTCTCATACCTTCCCCGATATCACTGTGTTTTTGCTAACCTCTCACAGCTGTGCCTATATCGCCGTGTTTTCGCGCACCTCCCATAGCTTCCCATATATCACTGTGTTTTCACGCACCTCGCATACCTACCCCTCTATCGCTGTGTTTACGTGATCGTCTCAGAGCTTCCCCTATATTGCTGTGTTTCCACGCACCTCCCATAGATTCCCCTATATCGCTGCGTTTTCACGCACCTCTGAAACCTTCCCCTATATCGCTCTGTTGCTGTGCACCTCCCATACCGTCCCATTATCGCCGTGTTTTCGTGCACTTCCCATAGCTTCCCCAATATGGCTGTGCTTCCGAGCACCTCTCATAGCTCCTCCTCGATTGCAGTATTTTCCTACACATCACATAGCTTCCCCAATATCATTGTGTTTTCGCACAACTCTGATACCTTCCCGTATATAGCTGTGTTTTCGCTCACCTCTTATAGCTTCCCCTAGATCACCGTCTCTTCGCGCACCTCTCACATCTACCCCTATATCGCTGTGTTATGAAGCAGCTCTCATAGCTTCCCCTATATTGCTGTGTTTTTGCATACCTCCCATAACTTTCGCTTTCTCGCTGTTTTGGCACACCTCTCATAGCTTGCCATATATTGCCATATTTTCGCAAACCTCTCATAACTTCCCCTAGATCACTGTGTTTTCACTCTCCTCACAGAGCTTCCGCTATATCGCCATGTTTTCATACACCTCCCATAGCTTCCCCTATTTCGCTGTGTCTTCTCGCACCTCTGTTACGTTCCCCTATTTCGCTCCGTTGTCGCAAACCTCCCATGGCTTCCCATATATCGCTTGTGTTTTCGTGCACCTCTCATACTTTCTCCTATATCGCTCTGTTTTCGTGCGCCTCCCGTATCTTCCCATATATCACTGCGTTTTCGCGCACCTCTCATAGCTTTCCCTATATCGCTATGTTTTCGCGCACCTCCCATAGCTTCCCCTATTTCGCTGTGTTTTTGTGCACCTCTCATACCGTCCCATATATTGCTCAGATAACACTCCCCTCTGATAGCTTCCCCTATATCACCATGTTCTCACACACCTCTCACAGCTTCAACTAAGTCGATGTGTTCGCGCACCTCTCATAACTTCCCCTGTATCGATGTGTTCTCGTGCACCTCTCATCCCTTCCCCTATATCACTGCGCTTTCGCGCAGCTCTCATAGCTTCCCCTATATCGCTGTGTTTTCGCGCACCTCTCATACCTTCCATTATATCGCTGCGTTTCCGCGCACTTCTCGTAGCCTCGCCTATGTCGATGTATTTTCACTCATCTCTCATAAATTCCCCAATATCGCTGTGTTTTCATGCACCTCCCATAGGTTCCCCTACATCGCTGTGTTTTCGCGTGCCTATCATACCTTCCCCAATATCACTGTGTTCTCGTGCACCTCTCATAGCTTTCCATATATTGCAATGTTTTCGTGCACCTCTCATTGCTTCCACCAAATCACTGTTTACGCGCACCTCTCATAGTTTCCCCTGTATCGCTGTGTTTTCGCACACCTCACATCGTTCCCCTATATTCCTCTGTTTTTGCGCACCTCTCATACCTTCCCCTAAATCGCTGTGTTTTTGCTGACCTCTCACAGGTGTGCCTATATCGCCGTGTTTTCGCGCACCTCCCATAGCTTCCCCTGTATCGCTGTGTTTTCTCGCACCTCTGAAACCTTCTCCTATATCGCTCTGTTGTCGTGCACCTCCCATACCGTCCCATTATCGCTGTGTTTTCGTGTACTTCCCATAGCTTCTCCAATATGGCTGTGCTTTCGCGCACCTCTCATAGCTTCTCCTATATTGCTGTGTTTTCCCGCACCTCACATAGCTTCCCCAATATCATTGTGTTTTCGCCTCTGATACCTTCTGATACCTTCCCGTATATTGCTGTGTTTTTGCATACCTCCCATAGCTTCCGCTTTTTTGCTGTTTTCGCACACCCCTCATAGCCTGCCATATATTGCTATATTTTCACAAACCTCTCATACCTTCCCCTAGATCGCTGTGTTTTCACGCTCCTCACAGAGCTTGCCCTATATCGCCATGTTTTCATGCACCTCCCATAGCTTCCCCTATATCGCTGTGTCTTCTCGCACCTTTGTTACCTTCCCCTATATCACTCTGTTGTCACACACCTCCCATGGCTTCCCCTATATCGCTGTGTTTTCGTGCACCTCTCATACCTTCAGGTACATCGATGTGTGTTTGCGCACCATCCATAGCTTCCCCTATATCACTTTGTTTTTTGGCACCTCTCATAGCTTCCCCTATATCGCTGTGTTTTCGCGCACCTCTCATACCTTCCCCTAGATCGCCGTGTTTCACGCACCTCGCATACCTTCCCCTATGTCCTGTTTTTGTCCTCCTCTCATACCTTCCCCTGCCTCGATGTGTTTTTGCGCACCTTTCATACCTGCCCCTATAACGCGTTTTTCGCAGACCTTTCATAGCTTCCCCTACATCTCTGTGTTTTTGCGCATTTCTGATTTCTTCTCCTATATCTCCGTCTTTTCACGCACCTCGCATAGCTTCCACTATATTGCTGTGTTTTCTTTCACCTCTGATACCTTCCCCTATATCGCTCTGTTTTCGCGTACCTCTCGTAGCTTCCTATATATCGCTGCGTTTTCGCGCACCTCTCACATCTTTCCCTATGTCGCTGTGTTATCGAGCAGCTTTCATAGCTTCCCTTATCCCGCTGTGTTTTCGCATACCTCCCATAGCTTCCCCTATATTGCTGTGTTTTCCCATACCTCCCATAGCTTCCACTATATCGCTATGTTTTCTTTCACCTCTCATAACTTCCCCTATATTGCTATGTTTTCGCGCACCTCTCATACACTCTCCTACATCGCTGTGTTTTAGCGCACCTCTCTTACCTTCAATGATATCACTGTGTTCTCGCGCATGTCCCATACCATAAGACCATAAGGAGCAGAAGTAGGCCATTTGGCCCATTGAGTCTGCTCCGCCATTTTATCATGAGCTGATCCATTTTCTCCTATTTAGTCCCACTCCCCCGCCTTCTCACCATAACCTTTGATGCCCTGGCTACTCAGATACCTATCGATCTCTGCCTTAAATACACCCAATAACTTGGCCTCCACTGCTGCCCGTGGCAATAAATTCCACAGATTCACCACCCTCTGACTAAAAAAATTTCTTCGCATTTCTGTTCTGAAAGGGCGCCCTTCAATCCTTAAGTCATGCCCTCACGTACTAGACTCCCCCATCATGTGAAACAACTTTGCCACATCCACTCTGTCCATGCCTTTTAACATTCGAAATGTTTCTATGAGGTCTCCCCTCATTCTTCTAAACTCCAAAGAATACAGTCCAAGAGCGGACAAACGTTCCTCATATGTTAACCCTCTCATTCCCGGAATCAGTCTAGTGAATCTTCTCTGTACCCTCTCCAACGTCAGCACATCCTTTCTTAAATAAGGAGACCAAAACTGCCCACAGTACTCCAAGTGAGGTCTCACCAGCGCCTTATAGAGCCTCAACATCACATTCCTGCTCCTATACTTTATTCCTCTAGAAATGAATGCCAACATTGCATTCACTTTCTTCACTACTGACTCAACCTGGAGGTTAACTTTAAGGGAATCCCATACGAGCATTCCCAAGTCCCGTTGCATCTCAGAACTTTGAATTCTTTCCCTATTTAAATAATAGTCTGCCCGTTTATTTTTTCTGCCAAAGTGCATAACCATACACTTTCCAACATTGTACTTCATTTGCCACTTCTCTGCCCATTCTTCCAATCTATCCAAGTCTCTCTGCAGACTCTCCGTTTCCTCAGCACTACCAGCCCCTCCACCTACCTTTGTATCGTCAGCAAACTTAGCCACAAAACCATCTATTCCATAACCCAAATCGTTGATGTACAATGTAAAAAGAAGCGGCCCCAACACTGATCCCTGTGGAACACCACTGGTAACCGGCAGCCAACCAGAATAGGATCCCTTTATTCCCACTCTCTGCTTCCTGCCAATCAGCCAAAACTCTATCCACGTATGTAACTTTCCTGTAATTCCATGGGCTCTTATCTTGTTAAGATATATATATATCTTCTGCTATATCGCTGTTTTCGCACACCTCTCATAGCTTGCCATCTATGGCGATGTTTTCGCACACCTCTCATAAATTCCCCTAGATCGCTGTGTTTTCGCGCACCTCACGTAGCGTCTCCTAGATCGCCATGTTTTCGCACACCTCCCATAGCTTCCCATATATATCGCTACATTTTCTCACTCCTCTGATATCTTCCCCTATATCACTCTGCTGTCGTGCACTTCCCATGGCTTCCCATATATCGCTGAGATAACGCTCCTCTCTCATAGCTTCCCCTATATCGCCGTGTTTTCACGCACCTCTCATAGCTTCCCCTATATCGCTGTGATTTCGCGCACCTCGCATACCTTCCACTATATCTTTGAGTTTTTGCGCACCTCTCATACCTTCCACTATATCGATGTGTTCGCGCACCTCTCGAAGCTTCCCCTGTATTGATGTGTTCTCGCGCACCTCTTATCCCATCCCCTATAGCGCCGTGTTTTCGCGCACCTCTCATAGCTTCCCCTATATCGATGTGTCTTTGCGCACCTCGCAAACCGGCCCCTATGTCGTTGTGTTTTTGTGCACCTCTCATACCTTCCACTATATCGATGTGATTTTGCGCACCTCTCGTAGCTTCCCCTGTATTGATGTGTTTTCGCGCACCTCTCATAACTGCCCCTATAACGCGTTTTCTCTCAGGCCTCACATTGATTCCCCTATATCGCTATGTTTTTGTGCACCTCACATACCTTCCACTATGTCGATGTGTTTTCGCACACTTCTCATACCTTCCCCTATATCGCTGTGTTTTCACGCATCTCGCATAGCTTCCCCTTTTTCACCGTGATTTCGCGCACCTCTCATATCTTCCCCCATATTGCCGTGTTCTGGTACACCTCACCTAGCTTCCTCTACATCGCTGTGCTTTCGCGCACCTCCCATAGATTCCCCAATATGGCTGTGTTTTTGTGCACCTCTTATACCTTCCCCTGTATCGCTGTGCACTCGCACACCTCCCATAGCTTCCCCTATATCGCTGTGTTTTCGCACAACTCCCGTGGCTTCCCCTATATTACTGTGTTTTCGCGCACCTCTCACACCTTCCACTGTATCGATGTGTTTTTACGAATCTCCCATAGTGTCCCATTTTTCGCCATGTTTTCGCGCACCTCTCATAGCTTTCCATATATTGCGATGTTTTCCCGCACCTCTCATCGCTTTCCCGAAATCACTGTGTTTTTGCGCACCTCTCATAGCTTCTCCTATATCGCTGTGTTTTCCTGCACCTCCCATAGCTTCCCCAATATCACTGTGTTTTCGCACACCTCTGATACCTTCCGCTTTCTCGCCGGGTTTTCGCGAACCTCTCACATCTTTCCCTATATCGCTGTGTTATCAAACAGCTTTCATGGCTTCCCATATATTGCTGTGTTTTCGCATACCTCCCACTGCTTCTGCCATATCGCTGTTTTCGCACACGTCTCATAGCTTCCCCTATATCGCCGTGTTTTCGCGCACCTCGCACACCTTCCGCTATATCATTATGTTTTTGCGCACCTCTCATACCTTCCACTATATCGATGTGTTCACGCACCTCTCGTAGCTTCCCCTGTATCGATGTGTTTTCGCGAACCTCTCATACCTGCCAATATAACGCGTTTTCTCGCAGATCTCTCATACCTTCCCCTATATCGCTGTGTTTTCGCGCAACTCGCATACCTACCCCTATAATCGCTGTGTTTTTGTGCACCTCTCATACCGTCCTATATATCGCTCAGATAACGCTCCCCTCTCATGGCTTCCCCTATATCGATGTGTTTTCGCGCACCTTGCATACCTTCCGCTATATCGTTGAGTTTTTGCGCACCTCTCATACCTTCCACTCTATCGGTGTGTTTTCGCGCACTTCTCATACATTCCCCTATATCGCAGTGTTTTCATACACCTCGCATAGATTCCCCTTTTTCGCCGTGTTTTCGCGCACCTCTCATAACTTCCACCATATTGCCCTGTTTTTGCGCACCTCCCATAGCTTCCCCTATATCGCTGTGTTTTTGCGCACCTCGCATTCCTTCCAATATATCGTTGTGTTTTCGCCACCTCTCATACCTCCCCTATATCGCTGTGTTTTCACGCATCTCCCATAACTTCCCATTTTTCGCTGTGTTTTCGCGCACCTCTCATAGCTTCCCATATATTGCGATGTTTTCCCGCACCTGTCACTCTTTCCCCAAATCACTGTGTTTTTGCGCACCTCTCATAGCTTCTCCTATATCGCTGTGTTTTCCCGCGCCTTCCATGGCTTCCCCAATATAATTGTGTTTTTGCTCACCTCTGATACCTTCCCCTATATTGCCGAGTTTTTGCACACCTCTCACATCTTTCCCTATATCGCTGTGTTATCTAACAGCTTTCATGGCTTCCCATATATTGCTGTGTTTTCGCATACCTCCCACTGCTTCCGCTATTTCGCTGTTTTAGCACACCTCTCATAGCTTGCCATATATGGCGATATTTTCGCACACCTCTCATAACTTCCCTTAGATCGCTGTGTTTTCATGCACCTCCCATAGCGTCCCCTATATCTCTATGTTGTCGTGCACCTCCCCTGGCTTCCCATATATCGCTGTGTTCTCGCGCACCCCTCATACCTTCCCCTACATCTCTGTGTTTTCACGCATTTCTCATAGATTCTCCTATATCTCGGTCTTTTCACGCACCTCCCATAGCTTCCACTATATTGCTGTGTTTTCTTGCCCCTCTCATACCTTCCCCTATATCGTTCTATTTTCGTGCACCCCCCATAGCTTCCCATCTATCATTGTGTTTTCACGCACCTCTCATACCTTCCACTATATCGCTGTGTTTTCGCGCACCTCTCGTAGCCTCCCCTATATCGGTGTTTTCGCGCACCGCTCACAACTTCGCCTATATCGCTGTGTTTTCATGCACCTCCCATAGGTTTACCTACATCGCTGTGTATTTGCATGCCTATCATACCCTCCCCTCTGTTGCTGTGTTTTCGTGCACCTCTCATAGCTTTCCATATATTGCATTGATTTCACGCACCTCTCATAGCTTCCCCCAAATCGCGGTGTTTTCATGCACCTCTCATACCTTCCCCTATATCGCTGTGTTTTTGCTGACCTTTCACAGCTGTGCCTATATCACCGTGTTTTCGCGAACCTCCCATAATTTCACATATAGCACTGTGTTTTCACGCACCTCGCATACCTACCCCTATATTGCTGTGTTTTCTCGCACCTCCCATAGCTTCCCCTATATCGCTGTGTTTTCTCTCACCTCTGAAACCTTCCCCTATATCGCTGTGTTGTCGTGCACCTCCCATAACTTCCCCTACATTGCTGTGTTTTCGCGCACCACTTATAGCTTCCCCAATACGGCTGTGTTGTCGCGCACGTCTCATACCTTCCCCTGTATCGCTGTGTTTTCGCACGCCTCCCATAGCTTCCCTAATATCATTGTGTTTTCGCACACCTCTGATACATTCCCCTATATTGCTGTGTTTTCGCGCATCTCTCACATTTTCCACTATATCGCTGTGTTATCGAGCACCTCTCATACCTTCCCCTGCATCGCTGTGTTTTCGCACACCTCTCATAGCTTGCCATATATGGCGATGTTTTCGCACACCTCTCATAACTTCCCGTAGATCGCTGTGTTTTCGGGCATCTCACATAGCGTCTCCTATATCGCCACGTTTTCGCACACCTCCCATAGCTTCCCCAATATCGCTGTGTTTTCTCACTCCTCTGATACTTTCCACTATATCGCTCTGTTGTCATGCACTTCCCATGGCTTCACAAATATCGCTGTTTTTTTCGTGCACTACTCATACCTTCCCCTACATCGCTGTGTTTTCGTGCACCTCTCATAATTTCTACTATAATGCCGTGTTTTCACACACCTCCCATAGCTTCCACTATATTGCTGTGTTTTCTTTCACCTCTCATACCTTCCCCTATATCGCTCTGTTTTCGCGCACCTCTCGTAGCTTCCCATATATCGCTGCGTTATCGCGCACCTCTCATAGCTTTCCCTATATCGTTATGTTTTCGCGCACCTCCCATAGATTCCCCTATATCGCTGTGTTTTTGTGCACCGCTCATACCGTCCCATATATCGCTCAGATAACGCTCCCCTCTCATAGCTTCCCCTATATCACCGTGTTTTCCTGCACCTCTCATAGCTTCCCCTATATCGCTGTGTTTTTGCGCACCTCACATGCCTTCCGCTATATCATTGAGGTTTTGCGCACCTGTCATACCTTCCACTATAATGCGTTTCCTCGCAGACCTCTCATAGCTTGCCCTATATCGTTGTGTTTTCGCACACCTCGCATACCTTACACTATATCGATGTGTTTTCGCGCAATTCTCACACCTTCCCCGATATCGCTGTATTTTCATACACCTCCCATAGCTTCCCTTTTTTTGCCGTGTTTTCGTGCACCTCTTTTAGCTTCCCATATATTGCGATGTTTTCGGATACCTCTCATCGCTTTCCCCAAATGGCTGTGTTTTTGCGCACCTCCCATAGATTCCCCAATATGGCTGTGTTTTCATGCATCTCTTATACCTTCCCCTGTTTTGCTGTGTTTTCGCACACCTCCCATAGCTTCCCCGATACCGCTGTGATTTTGTGCACCTCTCATATCTTACCCTATAGTGCTGTGTTTTTGCGCACCTCCCATACCTTCCCATTATCGCTGTGTTTTCGAGCACCTCCCATAGATTCCCCTATATCGCTGTGTTTTCTCGCAGCTCTCATAGCTTCCCCTATATTGTTGTGTTTTCGCGCACCTCTTATACCTTCCCCTATATCGTTATGTTTTCGCGCACCTCACATACCTTCCACTATGTCGATGTGTTTTCGCACACTTCTCATACCTTCCCCTATATCGCTGTGTTTTCACGCATCTCGCATAGCTTCCCCTTTTTCACCGTGATTTCGCGCACCTCTCATATCTTCCCCCATATTGCCGTGTTCTGGTACACCTCACCTAGCTTCCTCTACATCGCTGTGCTTTCGCGCACCTCCCATAGATTCCCCAATATGGCTGTGTTTTTGTGCACCTCTTATACCTTCCCCTGTATCGCTGTGCACTCGCACACCTCCCATAGCTTCCCTGACATCGCTGTGATTTCGCACAACTCCCGTGGCTTCCCCTATATCGCTGTGTTTTCGCGCACCTCGCATTCCTTCCTCTATATCGTTGTGTTTTCGCGCACCTCTCACACCTTCCACTGTATCGATGTGTTTTTACGAATCTCCCATAGCGTCCCATTTTTCGCCATGTTTTCGCGCACCTCTCATAGCTTTCCATATATTGCGATGTTTTCCCGCACCTCTCATCGCTTTCCCGAAATCACTGTGTTTTTGCGCACCTCTCATAGCTTCTCCTATATCGCTGTGTTTTCCTGCACCTCCCATAGCTTCCCCAATATCACTGTGTTTTCGCACACCTCTGATACCTTCCGCTATATCGCCGGGTTTTCGCGAACCTCTCACATCTTTCCCTATATCGCTGTGTTATCAAACAGCTTTCATGGCTTCCCATATATTGCTGTGTTTTCGCATACCTCCCACTGCTTCTGCCATATCGCTGTTTTCGCACACGTCTCATAGCTTCCCCTATATCGCCGTGTTTTCGCGCACCTCGCACACCTTCCGCTATATCATTATGTTTTTGCGCACCTCTCATACCTTCCACTATATCGATGTGTTCACACACCTCTCGTAGCTTCCCCTGTATCGATGTGTTTTCGCGAACCTCTCATACCTGCCAATATAACGCGTTTTCTCGCAGATCTCTCATACCTTCCCCTATATCGCTGTGTTTTCGCGCAACTCGCATACCTACCCCTATAATCGCTGTGTTTTTGTGCACCTCTCATACCGTCCTATATATCGCTCAGATAACGCTCCCCTCTCATGGCTTCCCCTATATCGATGTGTTTTCGCGCACCTTGCATACCTTCCGCTATATCGTTGAGTTTTTGCGCACCTCTCATACCTTCCACTCTATCGGTGTGTTTTCGCGCACTTCTCATACATTCCCCTATATCGCAGTGTTTTCATACACCTCGCATAGCTTCCCCTTTTTCGCCGTGTTTTCGCACACCTCTCATAGCTTCCCATATATTGCAACGTTCTCGGACACCTCTCATCGCTTTCCCCAAATCGCTGTGTTTTGGCGCACCTCCTATAGATTCCCCAATATGGCTGTGTTTTCATGCACCTCTTATACCTTCCCCTGCATCGCTGTGTTTTTGCACACCTCCCATAGCATCCCGATATCGCTGTGATTTCGTGCACATCTCATACCGTCCCATATATTGCTCAGATAACGCTCCCCTCTTATAGCTTCCCCTATATCACCGTGTTTTCGTGCACCTCTCATAGCTTCCCCTATATCGCTGTGTTTTTGCACACCTCACATGCCTTCCGCTATATCATTGAGGTTTTGCGCACCTCTCATACCTTCCACTATAATGCGTTTCCTCGCAGACCTCTCATAGCTTCCCCTATATCGCTGTGTTTTCGTGCACCTCGCATACCTTAAAATATATCTATGTGTTTTCGCGCACCTCGCATACCTTACACTATATCGATGTGTTTTCGCGCAATTCTCATACCTTCCCCTATATCGCTGTATTTTCATACACCTCCCATAGCTTCCCTTTTTTCGCCGTGTTTTCGCGCACCTCTTTTAGCTTCCCATATATTGCGATGTTTTCGGATACCTCTCATCGCTTTCCCCAAATCGCTGTGTTTTTGCGCACCTCCCATAGATTCCCCAATATGGCTGTGTTTTCATGCATCTCTTATACCTTCCCCTGTTTTGCTGTGTTTTCGCACACCTCCCATAGCTTCCCCGATACCGCTGTGATTTTGTGCACCTCTCATATCTTGCCCTATAGTGCTGTGTTTTTGCGCACCTCCCATACCTTCCCATTATCGCTGTGTTTTCGAGCACCTCCCATAGATTCCCCTATATCGCTGTGTTTTCTCGCAGCTCTCATAGCTTCCCCTATATTGTTGTGTTTTTTTGCACCTCTTATACCTTCCCCTATATCGCTGTGTTTTCGCGCACCTCTCATAGCTACCCATATATTGTGATGTTTTCCTGCACCTTTCATCGCTTTCCCCAAATCACTGTGTTTTTGCGCACCTCTCATAGCTTCTTCTATATCTCTGTGTTTTCCCGCACCTCCCATAGCTTCCCTAGTATCATTGTGTTTTCACACACCTCTGATACCTTCCCCTATATCGTCGCGTTTTCGCGCACCTCTCACATCTTTCCCTATATCGCTGTGTTATCAAACAGCTTTCATGACTTCCCATGTATTGCTGTTTTCGCATACCTCCCACTGCTTCCGCTATATCGCTGTTTTAGCACACCTCTCATAGCTTGCCATATATGGCGATATTTTCGTGCACCTCTCATATCTTCCCCTACAGCGCTGTGTTTTACGCACCTCCCATACCTTCCCATTATCATTGTGTTTTCGCGCACCTCCCACATATTTCCCAATATGGCTGTGTTTTCACGCACCACTTATACTTTCCCCTGTATCGCTGTGCTTTCGCGCACCTCCCATAGCTTCCCTGAAATCGCTGTGATTTTGCGCACCTCCCGTAGCTTCCCCTATATCACTGTGTTTTCTCGCACCTGTCATACCTTCCCCTATATCACTGTGTTTTCGCGCACCTTGCACAGCTTCCCCTATATCGTTTTGTTTTCGCGCACCTCTCATACCTTCAAGTATATCGATGTGTGTTTGCGCACCTTCCATATCTTCCCCTATATCGCTGTGTTTTCGCGTACCTCACATACCTACCCCTATGTCGTTTTGGTTTTGTGCACCTCTTATACCATCCTCTATATCGATGTGTTTTTGCGCACCTCTCGTAGCTTCCCTGGTATCGATGTGTTTTCGCACACCTCTCATACCTGCCTCTATTACGCGTGTTTTCGCAGACCTCTCATAGCTTCCCCTGTATCGCTGATTTCTCGCATACCTCCCATAGCTTCCCCTATATCGCTGTGTTTTCGCGCACCTCTCATAGCTTCCCCTAGATTGCTGTGTTTTCATGCACCTCACATAGCTTCCCCTATATCGCTGCATTTTCTCGCACCTCTGCTACCTTCCCCTGTATCTCTCTGTTGTCGTGCACCTTCCCTGGCTTCCCATATATCGTTGTCTTTTCGCGCACCACTCATACCTTCCCTTACATCGCTGTGTTTTCGCGCACCTCTCATACTTTCTCCCATAACGCCATGTTTTCACGCACCTACCATAGCTTCCCCTATATCGCTGTGTTTTCTCGCACCTCTCATACTTTCTCCCATAACGCCATGTTTTCACGTACCTACCATAGCTTCCCCTATATCGCTGTGTTTTCTCGCACCTCTCATACCTTCCCCTATATGGTTCTGTTTTCGCGCACCTCCCGTAGCTTCCCATTTCTCGCCGTGTTTTTGCGCACCTCTCATAGCTTCCCATATATTGCGATGTTTTCGTGCACCTCTCATCGCTTTCCCCAATTCGCTGTGTTTTTGCGTACCTCTTGTAGCTTCCCCTATATCGATGTGTTTTCGCGCACCTCTCATAATTTCCCCTATATCGCTATGTTTTCATGCACCTCCCATAGGTTCCCCAACATCGCTGTGTTTTCGCGTGCCTATCATAACCTCTCCTGTGTTGCTGTGTTCTCGTGCACCTGTCATAGCTTTCCATATATTGTATTGATTTCGCGCACCTCTCATAGCTTCCCCCAAATCGCTGTGTTTTCGCGCACCTCTCATCGCTTTCCCCAAATAGCTGTGTTTTTGCGCACCTCTCATATCTTCCCCCATATTGCCATGTTCTGGTGCACCTCACATAGCTTTCCCTACATCGTTGTGTTTTCGCGCACCTCCCATAGATTCCCCAATATTACTGTGTTTTCTTGCAACTCTCATACCTTCCCCTATAACTCTCTGTTTTCATGCACCTCCCATAGCTTCCCTGATATCGATGTGTTTCCGCGCACTTCTCATACCTTCCACAATATCACTGCGTTTCCGCACACGTTTCGTAGGTTCTGCTATATCGATGTGTTTTCCCGCACCTCTCATAACTTCCCCTATATCGCTGTGTTTCCATGCACCTCCCATAGGTTCCCCTACATTGCTGTGTTTTCACGTGCCTATCATACCTTCCCCTATATCATTGTGTTCTCGTGCATCTCTCATAGCTTTCCATATATTGCAATGTTTTCGTGCACCTCTCATAGCTTCCCCCAAATTGCTGTGTTTTCACGCACCTCTCATACATTCTCTTATATCTTCGTCTTTTCACGCACCGCCCATAGCTTCCACTATATTGCTGTGTTTTCTTGCACCTCTCATACCTTCTCCCATATCGCTCTGTTTTCGTGCACCTCCCATAGCTTCCCATATGTCGCTGTGTTTTCATGCACCTCCCATAGGTTCTCCAACATCGCTGTGTTTTCGCGTGCCTATCATAACCTCTCCTGTGTTGCTGTGTTCTCGTGCACCTGTCATAACTTTCCATATATTGTATTGATTTCGCGCACCTCTCATCGCTTTCCCCAAATAGCTGTGTTTTTGCGCACCTCTCATATCTTCCCCCATATTGCCGTGCTCTGGTGCACCTCACATAGCTTCCCCTACATCGCTGTATTTTCGCGCACCTTCCATAGATTCCCCAATGTGGCTATGTTTTTGTACACCTCTTATACCTTCCCCTGTATCACTGTGATTTCGCACACCTCCCATAGCTTCCCCGATATCGCTGTGATTTCGTGCACCCCTCTTATCTTCCCCTATAGCGCTGTGTTTTTGCACATCTCCCATACCTTCCCATTATCACTGTCTTTTCGCGAACCTCCCATAGATTCCCCAATATGGCTTTTTTTTCGCACACCCCTTATACATTCCCCTGTATCGCTGTGCTTTAGCACACCTCACATAGCTTCCCCTATATCGTTGTGATTTCGCGAACCTCTCATACCTTCAAGTATATCGATGTGTGTTTGCGCACCTTCCATAGCTTCCTCTATATCGCTGTGTTTTCGCGCAACTCGCATATCTACCCCTATATCGTTTTGTTTTTGTGCATCTCTCATACCTTCCATATATCAATGTGTTTTCGCGCAGCACTCGTAGCTTCCCTGATATCGATGTGTTTTCGCACACCTCTCATACCTACCCCTATAACGCGTGTTTTTGCAGACCTCTCATAGCTTCCCCTGTATCGCTGTTTTTTCGCACACCTCCCATAGCTTCCCCTGTATCGCTGTGTTTTCGCGCATCTCTCACATCTTCCCCTATATCGCTGTGTTATCGAGCAGCTTTCATAGCTTCCCCTATATTGCTGTGTTTTTGCGCACCTCAGATAGCGTCCCTATATATTCATGTTTTCGGACACCTCCCATAGTTTCTCCTATATCACCGTCTTTTCTCACTCCTCTGATATCGTCCCCTATATCACTCTGTTGTCGTGCACTTCCCATGGCTTCCCATATATCGCTGTGTTTTCGTGTACTACTCATATCTTCCCCTATATCACTGTATTTCCATGCACCTCCCATAGGTTCCCCTACATCGCTGTATTTTCACGGGCCTATCATACCTTCCCCTATATCATTGTGTTCTCGTGCACCTCTCATAGCTTTCCATATATTGCAATGTTTTCGTGCACCTCTCTTAGCTTCCCCCAAATCGCTGTGTTTTTGCGCACCTCACATACCTTCCCCTATGTCGTTGTGTATTTGTGCACCTCTCATACCTTCCCCTATATCGCTGTGTTTTCGTGCACCTCTCATAGCTTTCCTAAAATGGTTATGTTTTTGCGCACCTCTCATACCTTCCCCTATATCGCTGTGTTTTTGTGCACCTCTCATACCGTCCAATATATCGCTGAGATAACGCTCCCCTCTCATAGCTTCCCCTATATCGCCGTGTTTTCACACACCTCGCATACCTTCCGCTATATCGTTGAGTTTTTGCGCACCTCTCATACCTTCCACTATATCGATGTGTTCACGCACCTCTCGTAGCTTCCCCTGTATCGATGTGTTTTCGTGCACCTCTCATACCTGCCCATATAACGTGTTTTCTCGCAGATCTCTCATAGCTTCCCCTATATCGCTGTGTTTACACATTCCTCGCATATCTTCCACTTTATCGATGTGTTTTCGCGCACTTCTCATACCTTCCCCTATATCGCTGTGTTTTCATGCACCTCGCATAGCTTCCCTTTTTTCACCGTGGTTTTGCGCACCTCTCATAATTTCCCATATATTGCGATATTTTCGCGCACCTCTCATCGCTTTCCCCAAATCGCTGTCTTTTTGCGCACTTCTCACATCTACCCCCATATATTTTTGTTCTGGTGCTCCTCACATAGCATCCCCTACATCGCTGTATTTTCGCGCACCTCCAATAGATTCCCCAATATGGCTGTGTTTTCATGCTCCTCCCATAGCTTCCAGTTATCGCTGTCTTCTGTCTCTGTATCTTGTTTTACGGCGGTTGGCATCCAGCTTAATGGTGCATTACCGCCACCCTCTGCTCCAGAATGTGCACTAGACATACATTCTAAATCCCTTCACCCAATCACACACACACATATATATATACAAACCTACACTTCACCCTCCCATCTTTGACCATCCTAGTATCCTATTCCTGTTTATTCGTCATATTCTATAAAAAACCCCTGTACCCCTTAAAAACGCTAAAATCGCTGTCTTTTCCCAAACCTCCCATAGATTCCTCAATATGGCTGTGTTTTCGCGCACCCCTTATACCTTCCCCTGTATCGCTGTGCTTTAGCACACCTCATATAGCTTCCCCGATATTGCTGTGATTTCGCGCACCTCCTGTAGCTTCCCCTATATCACTGTTTTCTTGCACCTCTCATAGCTTCCCCGATATTGCTGTGTTTTCGCGCACCTTGCATAGCTTCCCCTATATCGTTGTGATTTCGTGCACCTCTCATACCTTCAAGTATATCGATGTGTGTTTGCGCACCTTCCATAGCTTCCCCTATATCACCGTGTTTTCGCGCAACTCGCGTACCTACCCCTATATCGTTTTGTTTTTGTGCACCTCTCATACCTTCCATATATCAATGTGTTTTCACGCACCTCTCGTAGCTTCCCTGATATCGATGTATTTTCGCACACCTCTCATACCTGCCCCTATAACGCGTTTTTTGCAGACCTCTCATAGCTTCCTCTGTGTCGCTGTGTTTTCGCGCACCTCTCATAGCTTCTCCTGTATCGCTGTGTTTTCCCGCACCTCCCATAGCTTCCAAAATATCATTGTATTTTCACACACCTCTGATACCTTCCACTATATCGCTGTGTTTTCGCGCACCTCTTATAGCTTCCCATATATCGTCGTGTTTTCGCGCACTTCTCACGCCTTCCCCTATGTCGCTGTGTTATTGAGCAGCTTTCATAGCTTCCCCTATATTGCTGTGTTTTCGCATACCTCCCATAGCTTCCGCTATATTGCAGTTTTCACACACGTCTCATAGCTTGCCATATATGACGATGTGTTCGCACACATCTCATAAATTCCCCTAGATCGCTGCGTTTTCGCGCATCTCACATAGCGTCCCCTATATTGCCATGTTTTCGCACACCTCCCATAGCTTCCCCTATATCGCCGTCTTTCTCACTCCTCTGATACCTTCCCCTATATCGCTCTGTTGTCGTGCACTTCCCATGGTTTCTCATATATCGCTGTGTTTTCGTGCACCACTCATACCTTCCCCTACATCGCTGTATTTTCGTGCATCTCTCATATTTTCTACTATAATGCCATGTGTTCACACACCTCCCATAGCTTCCACTATATCGCTGTGTTTTCTCTCACCTCTCATATCTTCCCCTAAATCGCTGTTTTCGCGCACCTCTCGTAACTTCCCATATATCGCTGCATTTGCGCACACCTCTCATAGATTTCCCTATATCGTTATGTTTTTGTGCACCTCCCATAGCTTCCCCTATATCGCTGTACTTTTGTGCACCTCTCGTACCGTCCAATGTATTCACTGAGATAACGCTCCCCGCTCATAGCTTCCCCTATATCGCCGTGTTTTCGCGTACCTCGCATACCTTCCGCTGTTCCCGATGTTGGGGAAGTCCAGAACGAGGGGTCACAGTTTGAGGATAAAGGGGAAGCCTTTTAGAACCGAAATTAGGAAAAACTTCTTCACACAGAGAGTAGTGAATCTGCGGAAATCTCTGCCACAGGAAACAGTTGAGGCCAGTTCATTGGCTATATTTAAGAGGGAGTTAGATATGGCCCTTGTGGCTAAAGGGATCAGGGGTATGGAGGGAAGGCTGGTGCAGGGTTCTGAGTTGGATGATCAGCCATGATCATAATAAATGGCGGTGCAGGCTCGGAGGGCCGAATGGCCTACTCCTGACCTATTTTCTATGTTTCTATGTTTCTATACCTCCCATAGCTTCCGCTATATCGCTGTTTTCGCACACCTCTCATAGCTTGCCATATATGATGATGTTTTCGCACATCTCTCATAACTTCCCCTAGATCGCTGAGTTTTCGCGCACCTCACAAAGCGTCCCCTATATCGCCATGTTTTTTGCACACCTCCCATAGCTTCCACTATATTGCTGTGTTTTCTCTCACCTCTCATACCTTCCCCTATATCGCTCTGTTTTCGCGCACCTCTCGTAGTTTCGAATATATATCGGTGAGTTTTCGCGCACCTCTCATAGTTTTCCCTATATCGCTATGTTTTCGCACACCTCCTACAGCTTCCGCTATATCGTTCTGTTTTTGTGTACCTCTCATACCGTCCCATATATCGCTGAGCTAACGCTCCCCTCTCATAGCTTCCCCTATATTGCTGTGTTTTCGCACACCTCTCATAGCTTCCCCTAGATCGCTGTGTTTTCTGCACCTCGCATACCTTCCGCGTTATCGTTGAGTTTTTGCGCACCTCTCATACCTTCCACTATATCGATGTGTTCGCGCACTTCATCCCTTCCCTTATATCACCGTGTTTTCCCGCAACTCTCATAGCTTCCGCTATATAGCTGTGTTTTCATGCACCTCGCACAGCTTTCCCTATGTCATTGTGGTTTTGTGCACCTCTCATACCTTCCACTATATCGACGTGTTTTCGTGCAACTCGCGTAGCTTCCCCGTATCGATGTGTTTTCGCGCACCTCTCATACTTGCCTCTATAACGCGATTTTTCGCAGATCTTTCATAGTTTCCCCTTTTTCACCATGTTTTCGCGCACCTCTCATCGCTTTCCGTAAATCGTTGTGTTTTTGTGCACCTCTCATATCTTCCCCCATATTGCAGTGTTGTGGTGCACCTCACATATCTTCTACTATAGCGCTGTGTTTTTGCGCACCTCCCATACCTTCCAATTATCGCTGTGTTTTTGCGCACTTTTCCATAGATTCCCCAACATGGCTGTCTTTTCGCGCACCTCTTATATCTTCCCCTGTATCGCTGTGCTTTCGCACACATCCCATAGCTTCCCCGATATCGCTGTGATTTTGCGCACCTCCCGTAGCTTCCCCTATATTGATTTGTTTTCTCGCACCTCTCATAGCTACACCTATATCGATGTGTTTTCACGCACCTTACATAGCTTCCCCATTTTGTTATTTTCGCGCACCTCTCATGCCTTCAAGTAGATCGATATGTGTTTGCGCACCTTCGCATACCTACCCCTATATCGTTTTGTTTCGTGCACCTCTCAATTAGGAAGGGGAAAAAAGATTATGAGAGAAAACTGGCAGGGAACATAAAAACTGACTGTAAAAGCTTTTATAGATATGTAAAAAAGAAAAGACTGGTAAAGACAAATGTAGGTCCCCTGCAGACAGAAACAGGTGAATTGATTATGGGGAGCAAGGACATGGCAGACCAATTGAATAATCACTTTGGTTCTGTCTTCACTAAGGAGGACATAAATAATCTTCCAGAAATAGTAGGGGACAGAGGGTCCAGTGAGATGGAGGAACTGAGCGAAATACTTGTTAGTAGGGAAGTGGTGTTAGGTAAATTGAAGGGATTGAAGGCAGATAAATCCCCAGGGCCAGATGGTCTGCATCCTAGAGTGCTTAAGGAAGTAGCCCAAGAAATAGTGGATGCATTAGTGATAATTTTTCAAAACTCGTCAGATTCTGGACTAGATCCTGAGGATTGGAGGGTGGCTAATGTAACCCCACTTTTTAAAAAAGGAGGGAGAGAGAAACCAGGGAATTATATACCGGTTAGCCGAACGTCGGTGGTGGGGAAACTGCTGGAGTCAGTTATCAAAGATGTGATAACAGCACATTTGGAAAGCGGTGAAATCATCGGACAAAGTCAGCATGGATTTCTGAAAGGAAAATCATGTCTGACGAATCTCATAGAATCTTTTGAGGATGTAACTAGTAGAGTGGATAGGGGAGAACCAGTGGATGTGGTATATTTGGATTTTCAATAGGCTTTTGACAAGGTCCCACACAGGAGATTAGTGTGCAAACTTAAAGCACACGACATTGGGGGTAAGGTATTGATGTGGATGGAGAATTGGTTAGCAGACAGGAAGCAAAGTGTGGGAATAAACGGGACCTTTTCAGAATGGCAGGCGGTGACTAGTGGGGTACCGCAAGGCTCAGTGCTGGGACCCCAGTTGTTTACAATATATATTAATGACTTGGATGAGGAAATTAAATGCAGCATCTCCAAGTTTGCAGATGACACGAAGCTGGGTGGCAGTGTTAGCTGTGAGGAGGATGCTAAGAGGATGCAGAGTGACTTGGATAGGTTGGGTGAGTGGGCAAATTCATGGCAGATGCAATTTAATGTGGATAAATGTGAAGTTATCCACTTTGGTGGCAAAAATAGGAAAACAGATTATTATCTGATTGGTGGCCGATTAGGAAAAGGGGAGGTGCAGCGAGACCTGGGTGTCATTATACACCAGTCATTGAAAGTGGGCATGCAGGTACAGCAGGTGGTGAAAAAGGTGAATGGTATGCTGGCATTTATAGCGAGAGCATTCGAGTACAGGAGCAGGGAGGTAATACTGCAGTTGTACAAGGCCTTGGTGAGACCACACCTGGAGTATTGTGTGCAGTTTTGGTCCCCTAATCTGAGGAAAGACATCCTTGCCATAGAGGGAGTACAGAGAAGGTTTACCAGATTGATTCCTGGGATGGCAGGACTTTCATATGAAGAAAGACTGGATGAACTGGGCTTGTACTCGTTGGAATTTAGAAGATTGAGGGGGGATCTGATTGAAACGTATAAAATCCTAAAGGGATTGGACAGGCTAGATGCAGGAAGATTGTTCCCGATGTTGGGGAAGTCCAGAATAAGGGGTCACAGTTTGAGGATAAAGGGGAAGCCTTTTAGGACCGAGATTAGGAAAAACTTCTTCACACAGAGAGTGGTGAATCTGTGGAATTCTCTGCCACAGAAAACAGTTGAGGCCAGTTCATTGACTATATTTAAGAAGGAGTTAGATATGGCCCTTGTGGCTACGGGGATCAGAGGGTATGGAGGGAAGGCTGGGGCGGGGTTCTGAGTTGGATGATCAGCCATGATCATTATAAATGACGGTGCAGGCTCGAAGGGCCGAATGGCCTACTCCTGCACCTATTTTCTATGTTTCTATGTTTCTATAACTTCCCCTGTATCGATGTGTTTTCACGCACCTCTCGTAGCTTCCCTGGTATTGATGTGTTTTCGCGTACCTCTCATACCTGCCCCTGTAATGCGTGTTTTTGCAGGCCTCTCATATCTTCCCCTATATCGCTGTGTTTTCGCGCACCTCGTATACCTACCCCTATATCGTTGTGCTCTCGCGCACCACTCATACCTTCCACTATATCGATGCGTTTTCGCCACATCTCACACCTTCTCCTATATCGCTGTGTATTCACGCACCTCCCATAGCTTCCCATTTTTTGCTGTTTTTTCGCGCAC
The DNA here is from genome assembly GCF_030028105.1 of Mobula birostris. NCBI lineage: Eukaryota > Metazoa > Chordata > Chondrichthyes > Myliobatiformes > Myliobatidae > Mobula > Mobula birostris. The sequence goes on from NW_027278347.1 coordinate 212,259, forward strand.
CTCACATGGCTTCCCATATATTGCGATGTTTTCCCACACCTCTCATCGCTTTCCCCAAGTCACTGTGTTTTTGTGCAACTCTCATAGCTTCTCCTGTATCGCTGTGTTTTCCCGCACCTCCCATAGCTTCCCCAATATCATTGTGTTTTCGCACACCTCTGATACCTTTCCCTATATCGCCGCGTTTTCGCGCACCTCTCACATCTTTCCCTATATCGCTTTGTTTTCAAGCAGCTTTCATACCTTCCCCGATATTGCTGTGTTTTCGCGTACCTCCCACTGCTTCCGCTATATCGCTGTTTTGGCACACCTCTCATAGCTTGCCATATATGGCGATATTTTCGCACACCTCTCATAGCTTCCTCTAGATCGCTGTGTTTTCACGCACCTCATATAGCGTCCCCTATATTGCCATGTTTTCGCACACCTCCCACAGCTTCCCCTATATCGCTGTGTTTTCTCGCACCTCTGCTACCTTCCCCTATATCTCTCTGTTGTCGTGCACCTCCCCTGGCTTCCCATATATCGCTGAGTTTTCTCGCACCTCTCATAATTTCTCCCATAACGCCGTGTTTTCACGCATCTCACATAGCTTCCCCTATATCGCTGTGTTTTCTCGCACCTCTCATACCTTCCCCTATATTGCTCTGTTTTTGTGCACCTCCTGTAGCTTCCCATTTTTCGCCATGTTTTCGTGCACCTCTCATAGCTTCCCATATATCGCTATGTTTTCGTGCACCTCCTGTAGCTTCCCCTATATTGCCGTGTTTTCTTGCATCCTTCATACCTTCCCCTATATCACTCTGTTTTTCGTGCACCTCCCATAGCTTCCCAAATATTGCTGTGTTTTCGCATACCTCATACCTTCCACTATATCGCTGTGTTTACGCGCACCTCTCGTAGCTTCTCCTATATCGATGTGTTTTCGTGCACCTCTCATAACTTCCCATATATCATCGTGTTTTCGTGCACCTCCCATAGGTTCCCCTATAAGACTGTGTTTTTGCTCACTTCTCATAGCTGCCACTATATCGCCATATTTTTGCGCAGATCTCATATCTTCCCCTATAGAGGTGCATTTTCTCTCACCTCTCATAAATTCCCTTATATCGCCCTGTTTTCACACACCTCTCATATATTCACCTACATCTCCATGTTTTCGCGCAGTGCTCATACCTTCCTGTATATTGGTGTGAGTTTGCGCACCTCGCATACTTCCCCTATATCGCTGTGTTTCGCGCACCTTTCATAGATTCCCCTAAATCGCTGTGTTTTTGCTCACCTCGCATAGTTTCCCCTATATCGCTGTATTTTCGTTCACCTCTTACAGCTGCCCCTATATCGCCGTGTTTTGGCGATCTTCTCATAACTTCCCCTATACAGCTGTGTTTTCTATCACCTCTCAAAACTTCCCCTGTATCGCCGTGTTTTCGCGCACCTCTTATACCTTCAACTATATCGCTGTGTTTACGCGCACGTTCCATACCTTCCCATATATTGCTATGTTTTTCCGCACCTCCCATAGCTTCCCCTATATTGCTGTGCTTTTGCGCACATCTCATACATTCTGCTGTATCGCTGTATTTTCGCGCACCTCTCATAACTTCCCCTGTACAGCTGTGTATTCGCTCACCACTCATAACTTCCCCCGTATCAGCGTGTTTTTGCGCACCTCTCATACATTCTCTTATATCGCCATGTTTTCGCGCACCTCTCATACCTTCAACTATATCGCTGTGTTTTCGCGCACATCCCATACCTTCCCCTATAGTGCTGTGTTCTTGTGCACCTCTCAAAGCTTTCCCAAAAGCTCTGTGTTTTAGCGCACCTCCCATAGCTTCCCATATATTGCTGTGTTTTCACCGGCCTCTCATACCTTCCCCTATATTGCTGTGTTTTCGCGCACCTCTCATAGCTTCCCATATATCGCTGTGTTTTCGCGCACCTCACATTGCTTCCCCTAAATCCTTGTGTTTTCATACACCTCTCATACCTCCAACTATATTGATGTGTTTTTGTGCACCTCTCGTAGCGTCCCCTCTACCGTTGTGTTCTCACGCACCTCTCATAGCTTCCATATATTGCGATGTTTTCTCGCACCTCTCATAGCTTCCCCTATATCGCCGTGTTTTCCGCACCTCACATACCTTCCCCTATATCGCTATGTTGTTGCGCAAATCCCATGGCTTCCCCTATATCACTGTGTTTTCGTGCACCTCTCATATCTTCCCATATATAGTCGTGTTTATGCGCACCTCCCATAGGTTCCCCTATAAGACTGTGTTTTTGCGCACCTCTCATCCCTTCCCCTTTATCGCTGTGTTATCACGCACCTCTCATAGCTTCCACTCTATCGCTGTGCTCTCGCGCACCTCTCATACCTCCCCCTATAGAGGTGCGATTTCTCTCACCTCTCATAACTTCCCTTATATTGCTGTGTTTTTGCACACCTCTCATACATTCCCCTACATCTCCATGTTTTCGCGCACTGCTCATACCTTCCTGTATATTGGTTTGATTTTGCACACCTCGCATAGCTTCCTCTATATCGCTGTTTTCCGCGCACCTCTGATAGATTCTCCTAAATCGCTGTGTTTTCGCGCACCTCTCATAACTTCCCCTATATCGCTGTGTTTTCATGCACCTTCCATAGGTTCCGCTACATCGCTGTGTTTTCACGTGCCTATCATACCTTCCCCTATATCAATGTGTTCTCATAGCTTACCCCAAATCGCTGTGTTTTCTCGCACCTCTCATAGCTTCCCCTATATCGCTGTTTTTTCGCACCTCTCATATCTTCCCCTATATGGCTGAGTTTTTGCTGACCTCTCACAGCTGTGCCTATATCGCCATGTTTTCACACACCTCCCATAGCTTCCCATATATCACTGTCTTTTCGCGCACCTCTCATAACTTCTCCTATGTCGTGGTGTTTTCACGTACCTGCCATTGCTTCCCCTATATCTATTATATTACCTGGTTATTTTAAGTCTAAACTGCACTGTTTGTACTTACTTTTTTTTTGTGTATCTCTTGTAAAGTTATATTGCAACGGTGTATCAGTGCCTATGTGGTTTACCTTTTGTGTACTAATTCAATAAAAAGACTTAAAAAGAAAAGATTTGGGGGAAGCTATGAGAGGTGCGTGAAAACGCAGTGATATAGAGGAATGCATGAGAGGTGCGTGAAAACACATCGATATTGGGGAAGCTACGAGAGGTGCGTGAAAACACATCAATATAGTTGAAGGTATGAGACATGCGTGAAAACATAATGATGTAGGGGAAGCAATGCGAGGTGCGCGAAAAAAAAGCGATATAGAGGAAGGTATGAGAGGCCGGTGAAAACACAGTGATATAGGGGAAGCTATGAGAGGTGCGCGAAAACACGGCGATATAGGGGATGGTATGAGAGGTGCGCGAAAACAAATCGATATGGGGAAGCTACGAGAGGTGCGTGAAAACAGAGAGATTTTGAGACAGCTATGAGAGGTGCGCGAAAACACAGCGCTATAGGGGAAGCTATGGGAGGTGCGCGAAAACACGGCGATATACGTGAAGGAATGAGAGGTGTGTGAAAACACATCAATATAGGGGAAGCGATGAGGATGTTATGCAAGGTGCATGAAAACAGTGATATAGAGGTAGGTATGAGAGGTGCGCGAAAACACAGCGATATAGAGGAAGGTATAGGAGGTGCGCGAAAACACAGCGATTTAGGAGAAAGTACGAGAGATGAGCGTAAACTCGGCTAAAAAGGGGAAGGTATGAAAGGTGCGCGAGAACTCGGCGATATATGTAAAGCTATGAGAGGTGAGCAGAAACACAGCGATAGAGAGGAAGCTATGGGAGGAGCGCCAAACACAGCGTTATGGGGGATGCTATGGAAGGTGCGTCAAAACACAGCGAGATAAGGGAAGTTACGAGAGGTGAGGGAAAACGCATCTCTATAGGGGAAGGTATGAGAGCTGTGCGAAAATATGGCGATATAGTGGCAGCTATGAGAGGTGAGCAAAAACACAGCGATATAGGGGAAGGTATGAGAAGTGCACGTGCACGCAGCGGTAGATGGGAAGCTATGAGAGGTGTGCAAAATCACACCGATATAGGGGAAGCTATGAGAGGTGTGCGATGACACAGCGATATAGGGGAAGGGATGAGAGGTGCACGAAAACACAGTCTTACAGGGAAACCTATGGGAGGTATGCGAAAACACGGCGATATATGGGAAGATAAGGGAGGTTTGCAGAAATACAGCGAAGTACGGGAAGTTATGGGACGTGCGCGAAAACACAGCGATATAGTGGAAGATATGAGAGGTGCGTGAAAACACAGCGATATAGGGGAAGGTATGAGAGGTGTGAGAAAACACAGTGATATAGGGGAAGCTGTGGGAGGTGCATGAGAACATGGTGATATAGGAGAAGGAATGAGAGGTGCGCGAAAACACAGAGATGTAGGGGAAGGTATGAGAGGTGCGTTAAAACACGGCGATATAGGGGAAGCTATGCGACGTGTGCGAAAACATTGCAATATATGTAAGCTATGAGGGGTACTCGAGAACACAGCGGTAGAGGGGAAGCTACGAGAGGTGCGTCAAAACACAGCGATTTATGGGAAGCTATGGGAGGTGCGCGAAACACAGCGCTATAGGGGAATATATGAGAGGTGCGCAAAAACCCGGCGATACAGGGGAAGCTATGGGAGGTGCGCGATAACACAGCGATTTATGTGAAGGTATCAGAGGGAAGCAAAAACACAGCGATAGAGCAGAAGCTATGGGAGGTGCGCGAAAGCACAGCGATATAGGGGAAGCAATGAGAGGTGTGCGATTATACAGCGATACAGCAGAATGTATGAGATGTGTAAAAAAGCACAGCAATATAGGGGAAGCTATGGGAGGTGCGGAAAAACACAGCAATATATGGGAACATATGGAATTTGCGCGTAAACACAGCGATATAGTTGATGGTATGAGAGGTGTGCGAAAACACAGCGATATAGGGGATGATACGAGAGATGCACGAAAACACAGCGAAATAGTGGAAGGTATGAGAAATGCGCGAAAACGCAGCATTATATGGGAAGCTGTGGGAGGTGCACGAAAAGAGAGCGAGAAAGGGGAAGGTATGAGAACTGTAAGAAAATACTGCAATATAGGGGAAGCTATGAGAGGTGCATGAATGCCCAGCGATATAGGAGAAGATATGAGAGGTGCACGAAAACACAGCGATGTAGGGGAAGCTATGCGAGGAGCGCCAGAGCACGGCGATATAGGGGAAGCGATGAGAGGTGCGCAAAAACACAGCGATTTGAGGGAATCTATGAGTGGTGCGCGAAAACATCGCAATATATGGGAAGCTATGAGAGGTGCGCGAAAACAAGGCGAAAAATGGGAAGCTATGGGAGGTCCGAAATAACAGGGCGATATACGGGAAGTGATGAGAGGTGCACGAGAGCACAGAGACATAGGGGAAGCTAGGAGAGGTGCATGAAAACAGAGCAATATAGGAGAAGCTATGACAACTGCTTGACAACTCAGTGATATAGGGGAAGATATGAGAGGTGCGCTAATACACGATGATATAGGGGAATGTATGGAAGGTGCGTGAAAATACTGCGATATAGGGGAAGGTATGAGATGTGTGAGAAAACACAGTGATATAGGGGAATGTATGGGAGGTGCATGAAAACACGGCGATATAGGGGAAGTTATGAGAGGTGCGCGAAAACACTGTGACACAGGGCAACTATGGGAGGTGTGCGAAAACACTGCGATATACGTGAAGGTATGAGAGGTGCGTGAAAACACGTTGATATAGGGGAAGGTATGAGAGATGAGCGAAAACTCAGCTAAAAAGGGGAAGGTATCAGAGGTGCGTGAGAATATAGCGATATAGGAAAAGTTATGAGAGGTGAGCAAAAGCACAGCGATATATGGGAAGCTATGGGAGGTGCACGAAAACAGAGCGAGAAAGGGGAAGGTATGAGTGGTGTGAGAAAACACAGCCATATAGGGGGAGCTATAGGAGGTGCGTTATGGCACGGCTATATATGGTGAAGGTATGAGAGGTGTGGGAAAACATAGTGGTGGAGGTGAAGCTATGCGAGGTGCGCGAAAACATTGCAATATATGGAAAGCTATGAGAGGTGCGCGAAAACACAGCGATAGAGGGGAAGGTATGAGAGGTGTGCGATAACACAGCGATATAGGGGAAGCTATGAGAGGTGCACTAAAACACTGCGATTTCGGGGAAGGTATCAGAGGTGTGCGAAAACAGAGCGATATAGGGGAAGCTATGAGAGGTGAGTGATAAGACAGCGATATAAGGGAAGCCTTGGGAGGTGCGCGAAATCACAGTGATATAAGGGAAGCTATGGGAGGTGCGCGAAAACACGGCGATATACGTGAAGGTATGAGAGATGCGTGAAAACACGTCGACATAGGGGAAGCTATGAGAGCTGCGCGAAAACACAGCGATATCGGGGAAGACATGAGAGGTGCCCGAAAACACATCCATATAGCGATATAGTGGAAAGTATGAGAGGTGCACGAAAACACAGCGATATATAGGAAGCTATGGGAGGTGCACGAAAGCAGAGAGAGAAGGGGGAACGTATGAGAGCTGTCAGAAAACACAGCAATATAGGGGAAGCTATGGGAGGTGCATGAACGCACGGCGATGTAGGAGAAGATATGAAAGGTGCGCGAAAGCACAGCGACGTAGGGGAAGCTATGCAAGGTGCGCCAGAACATGGCGATATAGGGGAAACTATGAGAGGTGCGCAAAAACCCAGCGATTTTGGCGGATCTATGAGAGGTCCGCGAAAACATCGCAATATGTGGGAAGCTATGAGAGGTGCGCGAAAACATGGTGAAAAATGGGAAGAAATGGGAGGTCCCTGAAAACATGGCAATATAGGGTTAGTTATGTGAGCTGCTTGATAACACAGCGATATAGAGGAAGTAATGAGGTGCGCGAAAACACGGTGATACAGCGGAAGCTATGAGAGGTGAGCGAAAACACAGCGCTATAGGGGAAGCCTTGGGATGTGCGCGAAATCACAGTGATATCAGGGAAGGCATGAGAGGTGCGTAAAAACACAGCGATTTGGGGGAATCTATGAGTGGTGCGCGAAAACATCGCAATATATGGGAAGCTATGAGAGGTGCGCGAAAACATAGCGAGAAATGGGAAGCTGTGGGAGGTCCGTGAAAACAGGGCGATATAGGGGAAGTGGTGAGAGGTGCACGAGAGCACAGTGACATAGGGGAAGCTATGGGAGGTGCGTGAAAACAGAGCAATATAGGGGAAGCTATGACAGCTGCTTGATAACACAGTGAATTAGGTGAAGATATGAGAGGTGCGCGAAAAACCGGTGATATAGAGGAAGCTACGAGAGGTGAGCGAAAACACAGCGATATAGGGGAAGCCTTGGGAGGTGCGGGAGATCACAGCGATATAGGGTAATGTATGGGGGGTGCGTGAAAATACTGTGATATAGGGGAAGATATGTGATGTGTGAGAAAACATAGCGATGTAGGAGAAGCTATGCAAGTTTCGCCAGAGTAAGGGGGTATAGGGGAAGATATGGGAGGTGCACGAAAACACAGCGATATAGGGGAATGTATAGGAGGTGCATGAAAAACGGCGATATAGGGGAAGTTATGAGAGGTGCGCGAAAACACTGTGATATAGGACAAGCTATGGGAGGTGCGCGAAAACAGGGAGATATACGTGAAGGTATGAGAGGTGCTTTAATGCACGTCGATATAGCAGAATGTATGAGAGATGAGCGAATACTCAGCTAAGAAAGGGAAGGTATGAGAGTGCGCGAGAACACGGCGATATAGGCAAAGCTATCAGAGGTGAGCAAAAACATAGCGATGTATGGGAAGTTATGAGAGGTGCGCGAAAACAGAACGATATAGGGGAAGCTATGCGAGGTGCGCGAAAACATGGTGATATAGGGGAAGCTATGAGAAGTGCGCGAAAACACAGTGATTTGGGGGAAGCTATGAGAGGTGCGCGAAAACACAGTGATTTGGTGGAAGCAATGAGAGGTGCGCGAAAACACAGTGATTTGGGGGAAACTGCAAGAGGTGCATGAAAAACCATCTATATAGTGGAAGGTATGAGAGGTGTGCGAAAACACAACGATATAGGGGAAGGTATGCGAGGTGCGCAAAAACACTGCAATATATGGGAAGCTATGAGAGGTGCGTGAAAACATGGCGATATAGTGGAAGGTATGAGAGGTGTGCGAAAACATAGTGATAAATGAAAGCTATGGGAGGTGCGCGAAAACACAGCGATATACGTGAAGGTATTAGAGGTGTGTGAAAACACATTGATATAGAGGAAGGTATGAGAGATGAGCGAAAACTCAGCTAAAAAGGGGAAGGTATGAGAGGTGCATGAGAATATGGCGATATAGGAAAAGCTATGAGAGGTGAGCAAAAGCACAGCGATACAGGGGAAGCATGAGAGGTGCGTGAAAACTCAGCGATATATTGGAAGGTATGAGAGGTGAGTGAAAACACAGCGATATAGGGGATGCTATGAGAGGTGCTCGAAAACACGGCGATACAGGGGAAGGTATGAGAGGTACGTGAAAACACGTCGATTTAAGGGAAAGTATGAGAGATGAGCAAAAAATCAGCTGAAAAGGGGGAAGTATGAGAGGTTGCGAGAACACGGCGATATAAGCTAGCTGTGAGAGGTGAGCAAAATCACAGCGATATAGGGGAAGGTATGAGAGCTGCGCGAAAAGACAGCGATATATGGGAAGCTATAGGAGGTGCAAGAAAACAGAGAGAGAAATGGGAAGCTGTGGGGCGATATAAGTGAAGGTATGAGATGTGCATTAATACACGTCGATATAGGTGAATGTATGAGAGATGAGCAAAAACTCAGCTAAAAAAGGGAAGGTACGAGAGGTGCGCGAGAACACGATGATATAGGCAAAACTATCAGAAGTGAGCAAAAACATAGCGATGTAGGGGAAGTTATGAGAGGTGCGCAAAAACAGAACGATATATGGGAAGCTATGCGAGGTGCGCGAAAACATGGTGATATAGGGGAAGCTATGAGAGGTGCGCGAAAACACAGTGATTTTGGGGAAGCTATGAGAGGTGCGCGAAAATATTGCAATATATAGAAACCTATGAGAGGTGCACGAGAACATAGCAATAGAGGGGAAGCTATGAGAGGTGTGCAATAACACAGCAAAAAAGGGGAAGGTATGGGAGGTGTGCGAAAACATGGCGATATATGGGAAACTATGCGAGGTGCGTGAAAATACGGCGATATAGGGGAAGCTATGAGAGGTGCGCAGAAAAATTGCAATATATAGAAAGCTATGCGAGGTGTACGAAAACGCAGCGATTCGGGGGAAGCTATGAGAGGTGTGCGAAAAAATTGCAATATATAGAAAGCTATGAGAGGTGCGCGAAAATACAGCGATAGAGTGGAAGGTATGGGAGGTGCGCGAGAACACAACGATATAGGGGAAGCTATGCGATATGTGCAAATACACGGCCATATAGGGGAAGCTAATAGAGGTGCGCGAATACACGGCGATATACGTGAAGGTATGAGAGGTGCGTGAAAACACAATGATATAGTGGAAGCTATGCGAGCTGCGCGAAAACACAGCGAAATAGGGGAAGTTATGAGAGGTACGCGAACACACATCGATATAGGGCAAGCTACGAGAGATGTGCGAAAACATAGCGGTATAGTGGACGGTATGAGAAGTGCGAGAAAACACAGCGATATATGGGAAGCTATGGGAGGTGCACAAAAACAAAGCGAGAATGGGAAAGTTATGAGAAGTGTGAGAAAGCACAGCAATATAGGGGAAGCTATGGGAGGTGCGTGAACGCACGGCGATATAGGAGAAGGTATGAAAGGTGCGCGAAAACACAGCGATGTAGGGGTAGCTATGTGAGGTGTGCCAGAACATGGCGATATATGGGAAGCTATGAGAGGTGCGCAAAAACACAGCGATTTGGGGGAATCTATGAGAGGTGTGCAAAATCATCGCAATAAATGGGAAGCTATGAGAGGTGCGCGAAAACACGGCGAAAAATGGGAAGCTATGGGAGGTCCGTGAAAACAGGGCGATATAGGGGAAGTGAAGAGAGGTGAGCGAAAGCACAGGGATATAGAGGAAGCCTTGGAAGGTGCGCGAAATCACAGTGATATCGGGGAAGGGATGAGAGATGAGTGAAAACACAGTGATATAGGGGAATGTATGAGATGTGTGAGAAAACACTGCAATATGGAGGAAGCTATGGGAGGTGCGCAAAAGCACGGCAACTTTGGCGAATCATTGAGAGGTCCGTGAAAACATCGCAATATATGGGAAGCTATGAGAGGTGCATGAAAATATGGTGAAAAATGGGAAGCTATGGAAGGTCCCTGAAAACATAGCAATATAGGGGAAGTTATGTGAGCTGCTCGATAACACAGCGATAAAGGGGAAGTAATTAGATGTGCGTGAAAAATAGGTGGTATAGGGGAAGCTATGAGAGGTGAGCGAAAACACAGCAAAAAAGGAAAAGCGGTATAGTGGAAGGTGTGAGAGGTGCGCGAAAAACCAGCGATATATTGGAAGGTATGGGAGGTGCATGAAAACAGAGCGACATAGGGGAAGGTATGAGAGGAACGCGAAAACACAGCGATTTGGGGGAAGCTATGAGAGGTGCGCGAAAACATGGCGCTATATGGGAAACTATGGGAGGTGCTTGAAAACAGTGCGATATGGGGGAAGGTATGAGTGGTGAGCAAAAACTCAGCGATGTACGGGAAGCTATGGGAGGTGTGCGAAAGCAGAGCTATATAGGGGAAGTGATGAGAGGTGCAGAAGAGTACAGAGACATAAGGGAAGTTATGGAGGTGCGTAAAAACACAGTCATATGGGGAAGGTATCAGAAGTGCGCTAAAACACAGCAATATCGGGGAAGGGATGAGAAGTCTGCGAAAACACGTCGATATAGGGGAAGGTATGAAAGGTGTGCAAAAACATAGTGATATAGGGAAAGCTATGAGAGGTACACGAAAACACGGCGATATACAAGAAGATATGAGAGTTGCGTGAAAACACGTCGATATAGGGGAAGGTATGCGAGGTGCGCAAAAACACAGAGACATAGGGGAATCTATGGGAGTTGTACAAAATCACAGCGATATAGTGGAAGGTATGGGTGGTGCATGAAAACACGGCGATATAGGGAAAGGTATGAGAGGTGCGCAAAAACACAGTGATATAGAGGAATCTATAGGAGGTGCGCAAATAAGCAACGATATATGGGAATCTATGGGTGGTGCGCGATAACAGAGCGATATAGGGGAAGGTATGAGGGGTGTGCGAAAACACAGCGGTATAGGGGACTCTATGGGAGGTGCACGAAAACACAGCGATATAGAGGAAGGTATGAGAGGTGCACGAAAACACAGTGAAAAAGGGGAAGGTATGAGAGGTGCGGGAAAACACTGCGATATATGGGAAACTATGGGAGGTGCGTGAAAACAGGGCGATATCGGGAACGGTATGAGAGGTGTGCAAAAACACAGCGATATAGGGGAATCTATGGGAGGTGTGCGAAACCACAGCGATATAGGGGAAGGTATGGGTGGTGCACGGAAACACGGCGATCTAGGGGAAAGTATGAGAGGTGCGCGAAAACACAATGATATAAGGGGAGGTATGAGAAGTGTGCGAAAACACAGTGATATAGAGGAATCTATAGAAGGTGCACGAAAACGCAGCGATATATGGGAAGCTGTGGGAGGTGCACGAAAACAGAGCGACATGGGGAAGGTATGAGGGGTGCGAGAAAACACAGCGATGTAGGGGAAGGTATGAGAGGTGCGCGAAAACCGTGATATAACGGAAGCTATTGGAGTTATGCAACAATACAGCAATATAGGGGAAGGTATGGATGGTGCACGAAAACACGGCAATATACGTGAAGGTATCAGAGGTGCGTGAAAACACATCGATATAGGGGAAGGTATGAGAAGTGCAGGAAAACACGGCGTTATAGGGGAAGCTATATGATAAGAGGTGAGCGAAAACACAGCAATATAGGGGAAGGTATGAGAGGTGCACGAAAACACAGTGATATAGGGGAAGTCATGGGAGGTGCACGAAAACACGGCGATATACGTGAAGGTATGAGAGGTTTGTGAAAACACGTCGGCATATGAAAAGGTGAAGGTAGGAGTGATGCGCGATTTAGGCAAAGCTGTGAGAGGTGAGCAAAAACATGGCGATATAGGGGACTCTATGGGAGGTGCACGAAAACACAGTGATATAGGGGAAGTCATGAGAGGTGCGCGTAAACACAGTGATTTGGTGGATTCTATGAGAGGTGCACGAAAACATTGCAATATATGTTAAGCTATAAGAGGTGTACGAGAACACAGCGATATAGGGGAAGGTATGGGAGGTGCACGAAAAGACGGCGATAAAGGGGAAGGTGTGAGAGGTGAGTGAAAACAGCGATATAGGGGAAGCTATGGGCGGTGCGCGATGTCACAGCGAAATAGGGGAAGGTATGAGAGGTGCACGATAACACCACGATATAGGGGAAGGTATGAGAGGTGCGCGAAAACACAACGATATAGGGGAAGGTATGAGAGGTGTGCGAAAACACAGTGATATAGAGGAACCTATTGGAGGGGCACGAAAACGCAGCGATATATGGGAAGCTGTGGGAGGTGAGCAATAACAGCGCAATGTAGGGGAAGGTATGAGGGGTGTGAGAAAGCACAGCAATATAGGGGAAGCTATGGGAGGTGCGTGAAAACACAGCGATATAGCGGAAGGCATGGGAGGAGCACGAAATCACGGCGATATAGGGGAAGGTATGAAAAGTGCGCAATAACCCAGTGATATTGGGGAAGCTATGGGAGGTGCGCGAAAACATGGTGTTATACGTGATGTTATGAGAGGTGCGCGAAAACACAGCAATTTGCAGGAAGCTATGAGAGGTACGCGAAAACATTGCAGTATATGGAAAGCTATGAGAGGTGCACGAGAACACAGTGATAGAGGGGAAGCAATGAGAGGTGCGCGATAACACCATGAAAAGGGGGAGGGTATGAGAGTTGCGGGAAAACACGGCGATATATGGGAAACTATGGGAGGTGCGTGAAAACAGGGCGATATAGGGGAAGGTATGAGAGGTGTTCAAAAACACAGCGATGTAGAGGAAGCTATGGGAGGTGCACGAAAGAAGATCGATATAGGGGAAGGTATGAGTGATGCGCTAAAACACAGCAATGTTGGGGAGGGTCCGAGAGGTCTGCGAAAACACAATGATATTGGGGAAGCTATGAGAGGTGCATAAGACACAGCGATATAGGGTAAGGTATGAGAGGTGCGCAAGAACACAGCGATATAGGGGAAGGTATGGGTGGTGCATGAAAACACGGCGATATAGGGAAAGGTATGAGAGGTGCACGAAAACACAACGATATAGGGGAAGGTATGAGAGGTGTGCGAAAACACAGTGATATAGAGAAATCTATAGGAGGTGCGCAAATACGCAGCGATATATAGGAAGCTATGGGAGTTGCGCGATAACCGAGCGATATAGGGGAAGGTATGAGGGGTGCGCGAACACACAGCGATATAGGGGAAGTTATGAGAGGTGGTCGAAAACTCAGTAATATAGGAGAAGCTATGGGAGGTGTGCGAAAACGCGGCGATACACATGAAGGTATATGAGGTGCGTGAAAACACGTCGATACAGGGGAAGCGATGAGAGGTGCACCAAAACTCAGCAATATAGAGGATGGTATGAGCGGAGAGTGAAAACGCAGGGATATAGGGGTAGATAAGCAAGATGCATGAAAACACACTGATATAGGGAAGGTATGAGAGCTGCGCGAAAACACAACGATATAGGGGAAAGTATGACAGGTGCGCAAAAACACAGTGATGTAGAGGAATCTATAGGAGGTGCGCGAAAACGCAGTGATATATGGGAATCTATGGGAGGTGTGCGATAACAGAGCGATATGGGGACAGTATTAGAGGTGGGAGAAAACGCAGCGATATAGGGGAAGCTATGGGAGGTGCGTGAAAACAGTGCGATATAGGAGAAGGTATGAGAGGTATGCAAAAACACGGCGAAATAGGGGAAGATATGAGAGGTGCGTGTAAACACAGCAATTTGGGGGAATCTATGAGAGGTGCACGAAAACATTGCAATATATGTTAAGCTATGAAAGGTGTACGAGTACAGAGGGACATAGGGGAAGGTGTGGGAGGTGCACCAAAACTCGGCGATATAGGGGAAGGTATGAGAGGTGCGCGAAAAAACAGTGATATAGGGGAAGCTGTGGGAAGTGCGCGAAAACATGGTGATATATGTGATGTTATGAGAGGTGCACAAAAACAGAGCAATTTGAGGGAAACTATGAGAGGTGTGCGAAAACATTGCAATATATGGAGAGCTATGAGAGGTGCACGAGAACACAGCGATAGAGGGAAAGCTATGAGAGGTGTGCGAAAACACAGTGAAAAAGGGGAAGGTATGAGAGGTGCGGGAAAACACGGCGATATATGGGAAACTATGGGAGGTGCGTGAAAACAGGGTGATATAGGGACGATATGAGAGGTGCACAAAAACACAGCGATATAGGTGGATCTATGGGAGGTGAGCAAAAACACTGCGATATAGGGGAAGGTATGCGACGTGCGTGAAAACACGGCGATATAGGGTTAGCTGTGAGAGGTGTGCGTAAACAGTGATTTAGGGAATCTATGAGGGGTGCACAAAAACATTGCAAGATATGTTAAGCTATGAGAGGTGTACGAGAACACAGCGATATAGGGGAAGGTATGGGAGGTGCGTCAAAACAAGGCGTTATACGGGAAGGTATTAGATGTGCGCAAAAACACAGCGAGATAGGGGAATCTATGGGAGGTGCACGAAAACACGACCATATAGGGGAAGGTATGAGAGGTGCGCGCAAGCATGGTGATATACGTGCTTTTATGAGAGGTGCATGAAAACAGAGCAATTTGAGGGAAGCTAAGAGAGGTGAGCGAAAACATTGCAATATATGGAGAGCTATGAAAGGTGCATGAGAACACAGTGACAGAGGGGAAGCTATGAGGGGTGTGGGAAAATGCAACGATATAGGGTAAGTAATGAGAGGTGCGTGAAAACACAGCAATATAGGGGAAGCTATGGGAGGTGCACGAAAACACGGCTATATACGTGAAGCTATGAGAGGTGCATGAAAACACGTCGATATGGGGGAAGGTATGAGAGATTAGCGAAAACTCAGCTAAAAAGGGGAAATTTTCGTGCACCTCTCATACCTTCCCCTATATCGATGTGTTTTCACGCACCTCTCATAACTTCTCCTATATCGCTGTGTTTTTGCACACCTCTCATACCTTCCCATATATCGCTGTGTTTTCGTGCACCTCTCATGGCTTCTCCAATATCGCCGTGTATTCATGCACATCTCATACTGTCCCCTGTATCGCTGTGTTTTCGCGCATATTCCATAGCTTCCCCTTTATCGCTGTGTTATTGCTCACCTCTCATACCTCCCCCTATCGTTGTGTTTTCACGCACCTCTCATAAATTCTCCTATATCGCTGTGTTTTTGCACACCTCTCATACCTTCCCCTATATCGCTGTGTTTTCGTGCACCTCTCATAGCTTCCACTATATTGCCTTGTTTTCGCGCACCTCTCATGTCTTCCCCTATATCACTGTGTTTTCGCGCACCTTCGATAGCATCCCCTATATTGCTGTGCCTTCGCATACCTCTCATAACTTCATCTATATCACCCTTTCTCGAGCACCTTCCATACCTTCTCCTATATCGCTGTGCCTTGCGCACCTCTCGTTCCTTCCCCTATATCGCTGTCTTGTCGTGCACATCCTATAGATTCACCTTTATCGCTGTGTTATTGCTCACCTCTCATAGCTTCCCCTACATCGCCCTGTTTTCGTGGACCTCCAATTCCTTCACCTATATCGCTGTTTTCGTGCACCTCTCATACCTTCCCCTATATCGCTGTGTTTTCACGCAACTCTCATAACTTCTCCTACATCGCTGTGTTTTTGTGCACCTCTCATACCTTCCCTAATATCGCTGAGTTTTCATGCACATCTCATCATGTCCCCTATATCGCTGTGTATTCACACACCTCCCATAGCATCCCCTATATCACTGTTCCTTTGCGAACCTCTCATACGTTCCCCTATATCACCGTTTTCACACACCTCCCATACCTTCCCCTATATCGCTGTCTTTTCGCACACCTCTCATGTCCTCCCCAATATCGCCGTGTTTTCATTCACATCTCATAACGTCCCCTATACCGCTGTGCCTTCGTGCACCTATCATTCGGTCCCCTATGTTGCCCTGTTTTCGCGCACCTCCCATGACTTCGCCTACATCGCTGTGTTTTCGCGTACCTCTCATAGCTTCCCCTATATCGCTGTCTTTTCGCGCACATCCCATAGCTTCCACTATATCGCCGGGTTTTCGCGCATCACTCATGTCTTCACCTATATCGCTATGTTTTCGCTCCTCTCATAACCTCTCCTATATCGCTGTATTTTTGCGCCCCTCTCATGGCTTCCCCAATATCGCCGTGTTTTCATGCACATCTCTTAACGTCCCCTATATCGCTGTGTATTCGCACATCTCCCATAGCAACCCCTATATCGCTGTTCTTTTGCGCACCTCTCATACCTTCCCCTATATCACCCTGTACCGCACACCTCCCATACCTTCCCGTATATCGCTGTCTTTTCGCACACCTCTCATGGCTTCCCCAATATCGCCGTGTTTTCATGCACATCTCATAACGTCCCCATATCGCTGTGCATTCACGCACCTCCCATAGCATCCTCTATACCGCTGTGCCTTCGCGCACCCCTCATACCGTCCCCTATATCACCCTGTTTCGTGTACCTCCCATGGTTTCACCTACATCGCTGTGTTTTCGCGCACCTCTCATAGCTTCCTCTATATCGCTGTCTTTTCGCGCACATCCCATAGCTTCAACTTTATCGCTGTCTTATTGCTCACCTCTCATAGCTTCCCCTATTTCGCCGTGTTTTCGTACACCTCTCATATCTCCCCCATATTGCTGTTTTCACGCACCTCTCATAACTTCTCCTATATTGCTGTGTTTTTGTGCACCTCTCATACCTTCCCTAATATCGCTGCGTTTTCATGCACATCTCATAACGTCCCCTATATCGCTGTGTACTCGCGCACCTCCCATAGCATCCCCGATATCGCTGTGCCTTCGCACACCTCTCATACATTCCCCTATATCGCCCTGTTTTCGCGGACCTCCCATTCATTCTCCTATATCGCTGTGTTTTTGTGCACCTCTCATACCTTCCCCTATATCGCTGTGTTTTCGTGCACCTCTCATAGCTTCCACTATATTGCCTTGTTTTCGCGCACCTCTCATGCCTTCCCCTATATCACTGTGTTTTCGCGCACCTTCGATAGCATCCCCTATATTGCTGTGCCTTCGCATACCTCTCATAACTACATCTATATCACCCTTTCTCGAGCACCTTCCATACCTTCTCCTATATCGCTGTGCCTTGCGCACCTCTCGTTCCTTCCCCTATATCGCTGTCTTGTCGTGCACATCCTATAGATTCACCTTTATCGCTGTGTTATTGCTCACCTCTCATAGCTTCCCCTACATCGCCCTGTTTTCGCGGACCTCCAATTCCTTCACCTATATCGCTGTTTTCGTGCACCTCTCATACCTTCCCCTATATCGCTGTGTTTTCACGCAACACTCATAACTTCTCCTACATCGCTGTGTTTTTGTGCACCTCTCATACCTTCCCTAATATCGCTGAGTTTTCATGCACATCTCATCATGTCCCCTATATCGCTGTGTATTCACACACCTCCCATAGCATCCCCTATATCACTGTTCCTTTGCGAACCTCTCATACGTTCCCCTATATCACCGTTTTCACACACCTCCCATACCTTCCCCTATATCGCTGTCTTTTCGCACACCTCTCATGTCCTCCCCAATATCGCCGTGTTTTCATTCACATCTCATAACGTCCCCTATACCGCTGTGCCTTCGTGCACCTATCATTCGGTCCCCTATGTTGCCCTGTTTTCGCGCACCTCCCATGACTTCGCCTACATCGCTGTGTTTTCGTGCACCTCTCATAGCTTCCCCTATATCGCTGTCTTTTCGCGCACATCCCATAGCTTCCACTATATCGCCGGGTTTTCGCGCATCACTCATGTCTTCACCTATATCGCTGTTTTCGCTCCTCTCATTACTTCACTTATATCGCTGTGTTTTCGTGCAGTTCTCATACCTTCCACTATATCGCTGTGTTTTCATGCACATCTCACAACGTCCCCTATATCGCTGTGCATTCGCGCACCTCCCATAGCATCCCCTGTATTGCTGTGCCTTCGCGCACCTCTCATACCTTCCTCTATATCGCCCTGTATTCGTGCCCCTCCCACTGCTTCCCTTATATCGCTGTGTTTTCGTGCAGCTCTCATACCTTCCACTATATCGCTGTGTTTTCACACACCTCTCATAACTTCTCCTATATCGATGTGTTTTTGTGCACCTCTCATACCTTCCCTAATATCGCTGCGTTTTCATGTACATCTCATAACGTCCCCTATATCGCTGTGTATTCACGCACCTCCCATAGCATCCCTTATATCGCTGTGCCTTGCGCACCTCTCATATCTTCCCCTATATCGCTGTCTTTTCGCGCACATCGCATAGATTCACCTTTATCGCTGTGTTATTGCTCACCTCTCAGAGCTTCCCCTATATCGACGTGTTTTTACTCACCTCTCATAGCTTCCCCTACATCGCCGTTTTTCGTGCACCTCTCATGTCTTCAGCTAGATCGCTATGTTTTCGCTCCTTTCATTACTTCCCCTATATCGCTGTGTTTTCGCGCACCTCTCATGATTTTCCCTATATCGCCGTGGTCTCGCACACCTCTCATACCTTCCCCTATATCGCCGTGATTTTGCACACATCCCATAGCGTCGCCTATATCGCTGTGTTTTCGGGCACCTCTCATACCTTCCCCTACATCACCTTGTTTTCATGCACGTCTCATAACGTCCCCTATATCGCCCTGTTTTCGCGCACCTCCCATACCTTCCCCTAAATCGCTGTGTTTTCGTACACCTCTCATACCTTCCCCTATGTCGCTGTGTTTTCACGCACCTCGCATAACTTCTCCTATATCGCTGTACTTTTGCGCACATCTCATACCTTCCCCTATATTGCCGTGTTTTCATGCACATCTCACAACGTGCCCTATATCGCTGTCTATTTGCGCACCTCCCATAGCATACCCTATATCACTGTGCCTTCACGCACCTCTCATACCTTCCCCTATATCGCCCTTTTTCCGCGCACCTCCCATAGCTTCCCCGGTATCGCTGTGTTTTCGTGCACCTCTGAGGGGTTCCCCAATATCGCCGTGTATTCATACACATCTCATACCGTCCCCTATATCGCTGTGTTTTCGCGCACCTCCCATAGCTTCACCTACATTGCTGCTTTCGCACACCTCTCATACCTTCCCCTATATCGCTGTTTTTTTCGCGCACATCCCATAGCTTCACCTTTATCGCTGTGTTATTGCTCACCTCTCATACCTCCCCCTATATGGCAGTGTTTTCACTTACCTCTCATAACCTCTCCTATATCGCTGTATTTTTGCGCCCCTCTCATGGCTTCCCCAATATCGCCGTGTTTTCATGCACATCTCTTAACGTCCCCTATATCGCTGTGTATTCGCACATCTCCCATAGCAACCCCTATATCGCTGTTCTTTTGCGCACCTCTCATACCTTCCCCTATATCACCCTGTACCGCACACCTCCCATACCTTCCCGTATATCGCTGTCTTTTCGCACACCTCTCATGGCTTCCCCAATATCGCCGTGTTTTCATGCACATCTCATAACGTCCCCATATCGCTGTGCATTCACGCACCTCCCATAGCATCCTCTATACCGCTGTGCCTTCGCGCACCCCTCATACCGTCCCCTATATCACCCTGTTTCGTGTACCTCCCATGGTTTCACCTACATCGCTGTGTTTTCGCGCACCTCTCATAGCTTCCTCTATATCGCTGTCTTTTCGTGCACATCCCATAGCTTCAACTTTATCGCTGTCTTATTGCTCACCTCTCATAGCTTCCCCTATTTCGCCGTGTTTACGTACACCTCTCATATCTCCCCCATATTGCTGTTTTCACGCACCTCTCATAACTTCTCCTATATTGCTGTGTTTTTGTGCACCTCTCATACCTTCCCTAATATCGCTGCGTTTTCATGCACATCTCATAACGTCCCCTATATCGCTGTGTACTCGCGCACCTCCCATAGCATCCCCGATATCGCTGTGCCTTCACACACCTCTCATACATTCCCCTATATCGCCCTGTTTTCGCGGACCTCCCATTCATTCTCCTATATCGCTGTGTTTTTGTGCACCTCTCATACCTTCCCTAATATCGCTGCGTTTTCATGCAAATCTCATAACGTCACCTATATCGCTGTGTATTCACGCACCTCCCGTAGCATACCCTATATTGCTCTGCCTTGCGCACCTCTCATACATTCCCCTATATCGCTGCCTTTTTGCACATATCCCATAGATTCAACTTAATCACTGTGTTATTGCACACCTCTCAGAGCTTCCCCTATATTGCCGTGTTTTTGCTCACCTTTCATAGCTTCCCCTATATCGCCGTGTTTTCGCGCACCTCTCATGTCTTCACCTAGATCGCTATGTTTTCACTCCTCTCAATACTTCCCCTATATCGCTGTGTTTTCTCGCACATCTGGTACATTCTCCTGTATCGCTGTGTTTTCGCACACCTCTCATAATTTCCCCTATATCGCCGTGTTCTCGTACGCCTCTCATACCTTCCTCTATATCGCTGTCTTCTCGCACACCTCTCATGTCCTCCCCAATATCGCCGTGTTTTCATGCACATCTCTTAACGTCCCCTATATCGCTGTGTATTCGCACATCTCCCATAG
Source organism: Mobula birostris (assembly GCF_030028105.1). Taxonomy (NCBI): domain Eukaryota; kingdom Metazoa; phylum Chordata; class Chondrichthyes; order Myliobatiformes; family Myliobatidae; genus Mobula; species Mobula birostris. Next base: position 233,338 of record NW_027278347.1, read on the forward strand.
CAACCCCTATATCGCTGTTCTTTTGCGCACCTCTCATACCTTCCCCTATATTACCCTATACCGCACACCTCCCATACCTTCCCATATATCGCTGTCTTTTCGCACACCTCTCATGGCTTCCCCAATATCGCCGTGTTTTCATGCACATCTCATAACGTCCCCATATCGCTGTGCATTCACGCACCTCCCATAGCATCCCCTATACCGCTGTGCCTTCGCGCACCCCTCATACCGTCCCCTATATCACCCTGTTTCGCGTACCTCCCATGGTTTCGCCTACATCGCTGTGTTTTCGCGCACCTCTCATAGCTTCCTCTATATCGCTGTCTTTTCGCGCACATCCCATAGCTTCAACTTTATCGCTGTCTTATTGCTCACCTCTCATAGCTTCCCCTATTTCGCCGTGTTTTCGTACACCTCTCATATCTCCCCCATATTGCTGTTTTCACGCACCTCTCATAACTTCTCCTATATTGCTGTGTTTTTGTGCACCTCTCATACCTTCCCTAATATCGCTGCGTTTTCATGCACATCTCATAACGTCCCCTATATCGCTGTGTACTCGCGCACCTCCCATAGCATCCCCGATATCGCTGTGCCTTCGCACACCTCTCATACATTCCCCTATATCGCCCTGTTCTCGTGGACCTCCCATTCATTCTCCTATATCGCTGTGTTTTTGTGCACCTCTCATACCTTCCCTAATATCGCTGCGTTTTCATGCAAATCTCATAACGTCACCTATATCGCTGTGTATTCACGCACCTCCCGTAGCATACCCTATATTGCTCTGCCTTGCGCACCTCTCATACATTCCCCTATATCGCTGTCTTTTTGCACATATCCCATAGATTCAACTTAATCACTGTGTTATTGCACACCTCTCAGAGCTTCCCCTATATCGCCGTGTTTTTGCTCACCTTTAATAGCTTCCCCTATATCGCTGTGTTTTCGCGCACCTCTCATGTCTTCACCTAGATCGCTATGTTTTCACTCCTCTCAATACTTCCCCTATATCGCTGTGTTGTCTCGCACATCTGGTACATTCTCCTGTATCGCCGTGTTTTCGTACACCTCTCATATCTCCCCCATATTGCTGTTTTCACGCACCTCTCATACCTTCCCCTATATCGCTGTCTTCTCGCACACCTCTCATGTCCTCCCCAATATCGCCGTGTTTTCATGCACATCTCTTAACGTCCCCTATATCGCTGTGTATTCGCACATCTCCCATAGCAACTCCTATATCGCTGTTCTTTTGCGCACCTCTCATACCTTCCCCTATATCACCCTGTACCGCACACCTCCCATACCTTCCCGTATATCGCTGTCTTTTCGCACACCTCTCATGGCTTCCCCAATATCGCTGTGTTTTCATGCACATCTCATAACGTCCCCATATCGCTGTGCATTCACGCACCTCCCATAGCATCCCCTATACCGCTGTGCCTTCGCGCACCCCTCATACCGTCCCCTATATCACCCTGTTTCGCGTACCTCCCATGGTTTCGCCTACATCGCTGTGTTTTCGGGCACCTCTCATAGCTTCCTCTATATCGCTGTCTTTTCGCGCACATCCCATAGCTTCAACTTTATCGCTGTCTTATTGCTCACCTCTCATAGCTAGCTCCCCTATTTCGCCGTGTTTTCGTACACCTCTCATATCTCCCCCATATTGCTGTTTTCACGCACCTCTCATAACTTCTCCTATATTGCTGTGTTTTTGAGCACCTCTCACACCTTCCCTAATATCGCTGCGTTTTCATGCACATCTCATAACGTCCCCTATATCGCTGTGTACTCGCGCACCTCCCATAGCATCCCCGATATCGCTGTGCCTTCGCACACCTCTCATACATTCCCCTATATCGCCCTGTTTTCGCGGACCTCCCATTCATTCTCCTATATCGCTGTGTTTTTGTGCACCTCTCATACCTTCCCTAATATCGCTGCGTTTTCATGCAAATCTCATAACGTCACCTATATCGCTGTGTATGCACGCACCTCCCGTAGCATACCCTATATTGCTCTGCCTTGCGCACCTCTCATACATTCCCCTATATCGCTGTCTTTTTGCACATATCCCATAGATTCAACTTAATCACTGTGTTATTGCACACCTTTCAGAGCTTCCCCTATATCGCCGTGTTTTTGCTCACCTTTAATAGCTTCCCCTATATCGCTGTGTTTTCGCGCACCTCTCATGTCTTCACCTAGATCGCTATGTTTTCACTCCTCTCAATACTTCCCCTATATCGCTGTGTTTTCTCGCACATCTGGTACATTCTCCTGTATCGCTGCGTTTTCGCACGCCTCTCATACCTTCCCCTATATCGCTGTCTTCTCGCACACCTCTCATGTCCTCCCCAATATCGCCGTGTTTTCATGCACATCTCTTAACGTCCCCTATATCGCTGTGTATTCGCACATCTCCCATAGCAACCCCTATATCGCTGTTCTTTTGCGCACCTCTCATACCTTCCCCTATATCACCCTGTACCGCACACCTCCCATACCTTCCCGTATATCGCTGTCTGTTCGCACACCTCTCATGGCTTCCCCAATATCGCCGTGTTTTCGTGCACATCTCATAACGTCCCCATATCGCTGTGCATTCACGCACCTCCCATAGCATCCCCTATACCGCTGTGCCTTCGCGCACCCCTCATACCGTCCCCTATATCACCCTGTTTCGCGTACCTCCCATGGTTTCGCCTACATCGCTGTGTTTTCGCGCTCCTCTCATAGCTTCCTCTATATTGCTGACTTTTCGTTCACATCCCATAGCTTCAACTTTATCGCTGTCTTATTGCTCACCTCTCATAGCTTCCCCTATTTCGCCGTGTTTTCGTACACCTCTCATATCTCCCCCATATTGCTGTTTTCACGCACCTCTCATAACTTCTCCTGTGTTGCTGTGTTTTTGTGCACCTCTCATACCTTCCCTAATATCGCTGCGTTTTCATGCAAATCTCATAACGTCACCTATATCGCTGTGTATTCACGCACCTCCCGTAGCATACCCTATATTGCTCTGCCTTGCGCACCTCTCATACATTCCCCTATATCGCTGTCTTTTTGCACATATCCCATAGATTCAACTTAATCACTGTGTTATTGCACACCTCTCAGAGCTTCCCCTATATCGCCGTGTTTTTGCTCACCTTTCATAGCTTCCCCTATATCGCCGTGTTCTCGCACGCCTCTCATACCTTCCCCTATATCGCTGTCTTCTCGCACACCTCTCATGTCCTCCCCAATATCGTCGTGTTTTCATGCACATCTGATAACGTCCCCTATATCACTGTGTATTCACGCACCTCCCATAGCATCCCCTATACCGCTGTGCCTTCGCGCACCTCTCATACCATCCCCTATATTGCCCTGTTTTCGCGCACATCTCATAGCTGCAACTTTATCGCTGTCTTATTGCTCACCTTTCATAGCTTCCCCTATATCGCTGTGTTTTCATGCACATCTCATAACGTCCCCTATATCGCTGTGCTTTCTCGCACCTCTGATACATTCCTCTGTATCTCCGTGTTTTCGCGCACCTCTCATAATTTCCCCTATATTGCCGTCTTTTGACACACGTCCCATAGCGTCCCCTATATCGCTGTGTTTTCGGGCACCTCTCATACATTCCCCTATATCGCCCTGTTTTCGCGCACATCCCATAGCTTCCACTATATTGCCCTGTTTTCGCGCACCTCTCATACCATCCCCCATATCGCCCTGTTTTCGCGCACCTCCCATACCTCCCCCTATATTGCTGTGTTTTCGTGCACCTCTCATATCTTGCCCTATATAGCTGTGTTTTCATGCACCTCTCATAAATTCTGCTATAACGCTGTATTTTTTCTCACCTCTCATACCTTACCCTATATTGCCGTGTTTTCATGCACATCTCCTAACGTCCCCTATATCGCTGTGTATTCGTTCACCTCCCATAGCACATCTATATAACTGTGCATTCGCGTACCTCTCATACTTTCCCCTATATCGCCCTGTTTTCGCTCACTTCCCATAACTTCCCCGATATCGCTGTGTTTTCGTGCACCTCTCATTCCTTCCACTATATCGCTGTGTTGTCACCCACCTCTCATAACTTCACCTATATCGCTGTGTTTTTGCACACCTCTCATACATTCCCATATATCGCTATGTTTTCACGCACCTCTCATGGCTTCCCCAATATCGCCGTGTATACATGCACATCTCGTACCGTCCCCTTTATCGCTGTGTTTTCGCGCACCTCCCATAGCTTTGCTGAGATCGCTATGTTTTCGCTCCTCTCATTACTTCCCCTATATCACTGTGCTTTCACGCACGTCCCATAGCGTCCCCTATATCGCTGTGTTTTCGGGCACCTCTCATACCTTCCAATATATTGCCTTGTTTTCGCGCACCTCTTATACCTTCCCCTATATCGCTGTGTTTTCGTGCACCTCTCATACGTTCCCTTATATCGCTGTATTTTTGCGCACATCTCATACCTTCCCCTATATTGATGTGTTTCCATGCACATCTCATAACGTCCCCTATATCGCCCTGTTTTCGCGCATCTCCCATACCTTCCCCTATATTGCTGTGTTTTCGTGCACCTCTCATACCTTCCCCTATATCGCTGCGTTTTCACGCACCTCTCATAGCTTCTCCTATATCGCTGTACTTTTGCGCACATCTCATACCTTCCCCTAAATTGCCGTGTTTTCATGCACATCTCATAAACTCCCCTATATCACTGTGCATTCGCACACATCCCGTAGCATCCCCTATATCACTGTGCCTTCACGCACCTCTCATACCTTCGCCTATATCGCCCTGCTTTCGCACACTTCCCATTCATTCTCCTGTCGCTGTGTTTTTGTGAATCTCTCATACCTTCCCCTATATAGCTGGTGTTGTTTTTGCGGCACACCCCATAGATTCACCTTTATCACTGTGTTATTGCTCACCTCTCATAGCTTCCACTATATTGTCCTGCTTTCACGCACCTCTCATGTCTTCCACTATATCACTGTGTTTTCGCGCACCTCCCCTAGCATCCCCTATATGGCTGTGTCTTCGCACTTCCCTCACACCTTCACCTATATCGCCCTGTTTTCGAGCACCTCCCATACCTCCCCCTATATCGCTGTTTTCACGCACATCTCATACCGTCTCCTATATCACTTTGTTTTCACGCACATCCCATAGCATCCCCTATATCGCTGTGCCTTCGTGTACCTCTCAGATCTTCCCCTATATCACTGTGTTTTCATGCACATCTCATAACATCCCCTATATCGCTGTGCTTTCTCGCACTTCTGATACATTCCCCTGTATCGCCGTGTTTTCGCGCACCTCTCATAATTTCCCCTATATCGCCGTGTTTTCGCACACCTCTCATTCCTTCCCCTATATCGCTGTGTTTTTGTGCACCTCTCATACCTTCTCCTATATCGCTGTGTTTTTGTGCACCTCTTATATCTTCCCTAATATCGCTGCGTTTTAATGCACATCTCATAACGTCCCCTATATCGCTGTGTATTCACGCACCTCCCATAGCATCCCCTATATCGCTGTGCCTTGCGCACCTCTCATACCTTCCCCTATATCGCTGTCTTTACGCGCACATCCCATAGATTCAACTTTATCGCTGTGTTATTGCACACCTCTCACAGCTTCCCCATATCGACGTGTTTTTGTTCACCTCTCATAGCTTCCCCTATATTGACGTGTTTTCACGCACCTCTCATGTCTTCACCTAGATCGCTATGTTTTCGCTCCTCTCATTACTTCCCCTATATCGCTGTGTTTTCTCGCACCTCTGATACATTCTCCCATATCGCCGTGTTTTCGCGCACCTATCATAGCTTCCCCTATATCGCCGTGTTTTCATGCACATCTCATAACGTCCCCTATATCGCTGTGCTTTCTCGCACCTCTGATACATTCCCCTGTATTGCCGTGTTTTCGCGCACCTCTCATAATTTCCCCTATATCGCCGCGTTTTCACGCACCTCTCATTCCTTCCCCTATATCGCTGTGTTTTCGGGCACCTCTCATACCTTCTCCTATATCGCACTGTTTTCACGCACATCCCATAGCTTCCACTATATTGCCCTGTTTTCACGCACCTCTCATACCATCCCCTATATCGCCCTGTTTTCGCGCACCTCCCATTCATTCTCCTATATTGCTGTGCTTTTGTGAACCTCTCATACCTTCCCTAGTATCGCTGCTTTTTCATGCACATCTCATAACGCCCCCTATATCACTGTGTATTCCTGCACCTCTCATAGCATCCCCTATATCACTGTACATTCGCGCACCTCTCACACCTTCCACTATATTGCCCTGTTTTTGCACAGCTCCCATACCTTCCCCAATATCGCTGTGTTTTCGTGCACCTCTCATACCTTCCCCTATATCGCCGTCTTTTCGCGCACCTCTCATACCTTCCCCTATATCGCCCTGTTTTCGCACACATCCCATAGCTTCCACTATATTTCCCTGTTTTCGCGCACCTCTCATGCCTTCCTCTATGTCGCTCTGTTTTCGCTCCTCTCATAACGTCCTCTATATTGCTGTGTTTTCTTGCACCTCTGATGCATTCCCCTGTATCGCCGTGTTTTTGCGCACCTCTCATACTTTTCCCTATATAGCCGTGTTTTTGCACATCTTTCATGGCATCCCCGATATCGCCGTGTTTCATGCATATTTCATACATTCCCCTATATCTCTGTGTTTTCGCGCACCTCCCATAGCTTCCGCTACATCGCTGTGCCTTGCGCACCTCTCATACCTTCCCCTATATGGCTGTGTTTTTGCGCATATCCCATAGATTCACCTTTATCTCTGTGTTTTCGCGCACCTCCCATAGCTTCCGCTACATCGCTGTGCCTTGCGCACCTCTCATACCTTCCCCTATATGGCTGTGTTTTTGCGCATATCCCATAGATTCACCTTTATCGCTGTGTTATTGCTCACCTATCATAGCTTCGCCTATATCACCGTGTTTTTGCTCACCCCTCAAAGCTTCCACTATATTGCCCTACTTTCACGCACCTCTAATGTCTTCCCCTATATCACTGTGTTTTCGCGCACCTCCCATCACATCCCCTATATTGCTGTGTCTTTGCACTCCTCTCATACCTTCCCCTATATCGCCCTGTTTTTGAGCACCTCCCATACCTTCCCCTATATCGCTGTGTTTTCGTGCACCTTTCATACCTCCCCCATTTCGTTGTGTTGTCTCGCACCTCTCATAAGTTCTCCTATATCGCTATATTTTTTCGCACATCTCATACCTTCCCCTATATCGCTGTGTTTTCACGCACCTCTCATGTCTTCACCTAGATCGCTATGTTTTCGCTCCTCTCATTACTTCCCCTATATCGCTGTGTATTCTTGCACCTCTGGTATATTCTCCCATATCGCCGTGTTTTCGCGCACCTCTCATAGCTTCCTCCATATCGCCGTGTTTTCATACACATCTCATTCCGTCCCCTATATCACTGTGTTTTCGCGCACATCCCATAACATCCCTTATATCGCTGTGCCTTCGTGTACCTCTCATATCTTCCCCTATATCGCCCTGTTTTTGCGCACCTCCTATATATTCCCCTATATCGCTGCGCTTACGTGCACCTCTCATATCTTCACCTATATCGCTGTGTTTTCATGCACATCTCATAACGTCCCCTATATCGCTGTGCTTTCTCGCACCTCTGATACATTCCCCTGTATCTCCGTGTTTTCGTGCACCTCTAATAATTTCCCCTATATCGCCGTGTTTTGGCACACGTCCCATAGCGTCCCCTATATCGCTG